>NC_091741.1:108420350-108447850 GCF_043380555.1 Nothobranchius furzeri
ATGCATTACAGTCACAAAGCAGGCACCTTTGAACGCTGCTGTTACTTGTGACACATTGTTGGCTGTATGTGCATTAGATAAGAGCAGCACACCTAATACAAAAGAATAGAAGCCTAGAAATCTGGACGGTCAACTGCCAAAGCAAAATCATTTTGCTTTGGCAACATGTCAGTCTAGCCACACTCCTTTGGAACCTCTGCAGCCAGCCAGAGTTCTGATGAGAATTAAAAAGAAAGATCATATCTCTCCTCTCTTGGCTTCCCTACATTGGCTGCCTGTTAAATTCAGAATAGATTTTAAGATCCTTTTCTCACATATAAAGCTCTTAACAATCAAGGTCCATCATACATCAGTGATCTGATTGTTCCATACGTTCCTAACCGAGCACTTCACTCTCAGATTTCAGGTTTGCTGGTGGTTCCCAGAATATCTAAACATAGGATGGGAGACAGATCTTTTAGCTATCAGTCTCCTCTCCTGTGGAACCAGCTCCCAGCTTTAATTCAATCCAATTCAATTTTATTTAAAAAGCGCCAAATCACGACAAGTCATCTCAAGGCACTTATTTAACTTGGGTTAGTTTGTGAGGCAGACACTTTGTCTACTTCTAAGAATAGGCTTAAAACATTTTTATTTGATAGGGCCTATGGTTAAAATCTGATGTTAGCATAAATCTGGACAAGTGGGGGAGTACAGGGAGGTGGAGTGTACAGTCAGTAAAGACGGCTCTCCCTTGCCCTGCCTCCAACATGCCTCCACCTAAAAGGCTAGGTTTCCAGAGTTATCTCTGTAGTTATGCTGCTATAGGCTTAGACTGCTGGAGGACACACTGACCACTTTTCACACTCTACTACTTTCTTCTACAATCTGCTCTTTAACTATATTATTTACTGCTATTTCAGCTGTTAACTTTATTTTTTCTCTAAGCATTTTTCTCCCCAGAAGAAGCTACAATGATGTTCTGCTGAGCTGTGGTGGCTTCATGAATGGGGCCATCAGCTTGAACACTGTATCTCTTACTAAATAGAATATTTAGTAAGTAGTTGGATTGGGTTTGGGTTGGGCTGGGTTTGTTTTGGTTTGGGTTTTCACAGCATCTGTCTGCATTGCTCTGTGGGGGATTTGTCTTCTCACAGCTCAAGTCTACTAGGGTGCCAGATTCAGATAGGAAGAATTGTTTGAGTCAGGCAGAGATAATTTTCTCTCTGCCTTTCAGTCTTTAACTGATCATTCCAGTTCCCCAGTGAATCCATTTTTTGGGCTTAAACTTGCCCATTCTGTACATAGACTTTCTTCAAGATCACATCCGTTTGGTGCACTAACACCAGGATCGCAGCTAGAACCTCTAGCTTACGATTCACCTCTAGTAACATCCCAGTCTGAGCAGTTTCCACGCTCAGACTTTCCTTGGGTACGGGTTGCCCTTCAATCGCTCCCGTCTTCCCAATTTTCCCAAAAAGTATAAATCCTCCCACTCCAAACAGAAGAAATCCAGTAATTACCAGCCCAAAAATCTACATGTCTTTCATGTCCTCTGCGGACAGCCGAGAGAGGCATATAATATTCCACTCCTTCCAGGAATCCAACATATACCCCAGCGGGTGTGTCCCCTGTGGACAAGTAGGAGCCCCTTGCTCCATTGTCATGTTGACAAAATCTTGTCGATCGCAATGAATGACCAGTTAATCAAATCCATGATTATTAAGAATAGAGTTTTAGGAGGAATGCAGAGAAGCGCTCTGTGGGCCGACAGGACAAGAGCCTTGGAAAAAAAAGATAAGGGAGCGAAAAGAGAAGCGTCTGTACTCTCCGGGTGCCAGAGAAGAAGAAGCTGTGTGTGTGTGTGTGTGTGTGTGTGTGTGTGTGTGTGTGTGTGTGTGTGTGTGTGTGTGTGTGTGTGTGTGTGTGTGTGTGTGTGTGTGTGTGTGTGTGTGTGTGTGTCTGCTCCATCTTCTCCATCGCCAGTGAGTCGTGGTGGATGGCTGCTTATGCTGGGCCAGGATCCTCTGGAGGTTTCTTCCTGTTCAAAAGAGTTTTCCTCTCCACTGTCGCTAAATGCTTGCTTAGTATGAGGATTGCTGTAAAGACTCTGACACTAGTCAGTGACTCTATGCACCTGCTGGGTTCCTTATATAGGAAACCGTTTACTGATTGGCTTAATAAACTGACTTGTATTGGAATATTTACTATGTGAAGATCCTTGAGACGACTCTTGTCATGATTTGGCATCATTTAAATAAACTGCAACTAAGCAAAACTAAGATGGGATGGCTTGTTTGAAATTGCTTTGGCATAAACTTTGGACTATATACATTTAGGCTTTTTTGAGTCAAGAGCAGACAAAGGTCCAATAGCATGTGGAGACAGTTTTGAAAGGCAATCATAGATCTGGCCCTTGCGTCTACGTCATTGTTACATATCGTCCTGTCTAGGAGGTCCAGGACAGACAACACAGACAAGAGGTCAAAAGGCACTAGAGAAACAATAAAGGATGAAATCACTGAGTCCTAAATCACTAGTAAACAGGATTTATTATAATGAAAGTAGACCCACAAGGAACTGGTGACAGACAGACACCAACCTGTGAATGGACTAATATGTCTTTAACAAGAAGAGGTTGTTAGTAAATAAAACAAGTTATGCCATCAAGTAGGGTAAAGTAGCGATTTGCACTAGAGAACACATGAGACAACCCCAGAAAGCTGTACAAATATCAGAGATATCCCAAAAGGAGTATTTAAAATAGGTGTTGTTCAATATATTCTCCAAAGCTACCACAAATCCTGTTTAAGCAGATGACACCCAACAACCACGGAGAACAAAAATTTCTAAGTCCCTTTGAATAGGTGACAAGGAATGGTCGTTAAAGGTTTGATCCTGATTGTTCGATTGTTTCCAGCTTGTGATCCAGCTGGTCGCATCAAACAGCGTGCCTCTATCCATGGTGCTGATCTGGCTATTCTGGAGAAAGTGGGTGCTGCTGCCAGAAGATGAAGAAGAAGAAAATATTTCTATAGCGCCTCTCAAGATAAAAATCACGAGGCACTTACAAAAACAGCAACAAAAAAAAGTAAAAATATAAAAAAGCATTTAGAAAATGTTTAAAAATATATTTCAAATGAGCAAAAATAGGCAATTGGGATTTAAAAGAAAAAAATGTTAAGAAAGAGAGAGTGAATAGGAAAGAGGGAAATCAGTGGATCCTGAGGAAGGTGGAATAGGTGGGGAGAGCAGAATAAAGAGAGAGTGGTGAAGAAGGTCATACAAAAGCCAGCTTGAACAAGTGAGTCTCCAGCTGCTTTTTGAAGGAGACCAGGCCAGGCCAGGAGCTGTCCAGCATGCTAAAGCGGCAACATGAACAGCGGTCTTGAAACGGTCCAGTCGTTCGCAAGAAGCTACATAAGGAGACTACGACTCATGGGGAATCAGGAATGGGAGGGTCAGGAAGCAAGGGCCAGGTGAGACAAATTAACAAGAAGACACTAAACAGGAGCTGGGGAATAGAACGTGACAGCCTGGTAATCCATCCTATGCATGTGAAAATATAATCTGGCTGCGACCAATAGACTAAGAGATGCATAAATTTCACCATCTTAACACGTTCTCATGCCACACCTCCTGTTTCACTGAAAAAGCAATAGTCCACGTGAGTGACACAAGGGGCCCAAACCAAGTACTGAGTACATTTGAATGATTTTAACTATTTCAGAAGTCCAACAGTGTTTTATTGGTTTAATGTAAGTGTGGGAAACCCTGGTCCTCAAGAGCCAGTATCCTGTGTAAGGTCATGAAATGGCCTGATTTTGAGATCCCACAGGTCGAATGCACAGCCAGGTCAACTTACCTTGGCTATCAAACATCCTACATATATTTCCCCTGACAGGAGTCTAGGCCCTTTAATCAGAGCATGCTTCCTCACACCATCTGGACTGCAGAGATTATAAATGATAAACAATAAACATTTTCTCCTCCAAGGTCCCTCACAGAGAAATAAACTCCTTTATTCCCAGATGAAGAAGAAAAGAAGATTTTATAATTAAAAACAATCATTGAATTAACTTTTGTTATTGCTAATTATAAATAATGAAATGTTTCATCGATTTGTGTTTAATGACATATGATTAGTATGTTTACTTGATGAGGTCACTCACACCAGGACAGAGTAAGATTAAGTTTAAAATGCATGACACATAAATTAGCCTTTTGCCTAGATTAGGAGTCTCTCCATCACAGAGGGTGTGTTCTGAGATGCTTGGTAACATCCTCAATGTCCCACCTTCTGGTTGGCTATTCAAGATAACACCAGTCCGTTAAAACTGGTTTTACTCTGGGTTTTTCCCTGAGTTCAACTTCAGACAAAACTGTTCGAACAGCCCAACAGTTCAAGTGTTCGAGAGCAAGCTTTAGACTGGCCATCTTTAGCAGGCCTCTTTAACCAAGGATTTTGACACGTTGTCAAAATCTTATACCTTTTTCACACCTGCGAAGCTGAGAACAACAAGATAGTTTCCTGCAGAACAAAGCTGACTCAAAACTCCTTCAGTTATTTTTAAGACGCTCGGTTTCATCTATCGTTGTGACCCAGAGACATCTGAGGATTGATTTGGTCGCATCGAGGTTTCTCTACAAACCAGGTGCAGAGGGGTCATCGGCTCTTGGACATCTCAGATCCAAACAGGGTTTCCAAACGGGTGAGGTAGAGCACAGCGAGATAGCGTCTGCATGTGGTTCTGATAATAACAACTTCATAGTTTATTTGCAAACCAAAATTTTTCCATCCAGAACTCAGCTCTGAGAACGGAGATTCTGAATACATTACATTCACACATAGGTTCCAGACTATCCTTTAGTTCACATCCACTCACAGTAAATAATAGTTTAAACAATTTGTCAAGTCTGAAGTGTTTGTAAATAAATTCTTACTTTGTAAAGTACTTTGTAATTTGTAAACCTGACTTTCTTGAATCAAAGAGAAGTGGGTACGATCCCTTAATGAATAAAAGAATCCTAGAATCTTCTGACTAAAACAAATAAAGACCAAGCAGGGGATATTCTATTTATTTAGAGTAGCTATTGGTTACACGTAGTGGTAATAATATAAATTGCTTTTCAAGCAATTTACTTAACCCAATTTACCCTCTATTATATTACACCTGCATGTCTTTGCTCCAATACTTCTGATTTAGTGGTTGATCCACCTGTTCAGCAGCTCATCAAGCGCTGTAGAAGCCTGTTAATCACCTGCTGATTGAAACCAGGTGTGTTGAAGCAGGGCTGAAACTAAAATATGCTGGATAGTGGTCCTCGATGGACCAGGGTTCCCCACCCCTGGTTTTATGGAATATTCTGATTGTCTGAGACTTTTAATGTGTGGTTTTCATCAGCTGTCAGCCATAATCACCACAGTTATAGCAAGAAAAGGCTTTGCATAGAATGAGTCTCTCATATATTGTTTTTCACCTTTAAGTTGTATTAAATGTAAAATTCAAGTTTCACATGGGGGGGGGGGGCGCTAAAAAATGAGAGGAGGACTACATGCCTACGCGTAGACATTGCACAAACGACGAAACTATCTGTGGACACCGCATTAGGGAAACACCACATTGTTTAAAGATGACACCAGAGAGTCAGAGGTGTGTGTGTGTGTGTGTGTGTGTGTGTGTGTGTGTGTGTGTGTGTATCATA
This sequence comes from Nothobranchius furzeri, assembly GCF_043380555.1. Lineage (NCBI taxonomy): Eukaryota > Metazoa > Chordata > Actinopteri > Cyprinodontiformes > Nothobranchiidae > Nothobranchius > Nothobranchius furzeri. The sequence continues at coordinate 108,426,036 of NC_091741.1, forward strand.
GTCACGTTTCTCTCCATATTTTTGTCTATCTTGTCATTTCAGTCTGGGTTTATTTGCAGAGGCAGTGATGGTGACTGATTACAGACATAAAAGAGAAATATTCCAGAGATGGCGGAGTCTCTATGATCCACTTACACCCAAACTGTGCTCATGTTGTTATTACTTGATATTCATGTATTTCAGATTATGGAAAACCAGGGCAGAAGGAAACCCTCCAGTGTGTGTGTGTGTGTGTGTGTGTGGGGGGGGGGGGGGGGGGGGGGGGGGGGAATGGAACTTTTAAGTTATCACTGACACCTAAATAAATGAAGCCCTCCAAAGGCAAGAGGTTGACTAAAATGTTTAATTAGCAGGAGATTATGCTAAAATAAAAAATCCAAGAGCATGTGAAAAAAGATGGGGTACGAAATGGGAAAGGTTACAAAGCGTTTTGTTAATGCTGGGAGCGGCTAATCTCTCTCTGTGGCTAATCTCTGAGGATTCCTCCAAGAGGATTGACTAATCTAAAACATCACAGAAGATTCAAAAACTACATTGAAAGAGCTGGAGGCTTCTTCAAACTTGTTTTTAACAAAGTGTATTTAAAAGTTTTATGCCTTAAAACAAGTAACACTGTCATGGTTAAAGCTGCAACAGCGAATCTGCAAAACAAGCTAGGTTTTAAACAAACATGATCAGAAAACTCTCCCCTCCCGTCAGCTATCAACTGTAAGCCACGCCCCCTTGACACTGGAACCTGTGTTGCCAGAGCAAACAAAAAAACACTAAAGCATCTTTTGTTGACTGTGACTTCAAATGGTGTTTTTCTTTTTGGGCCTCTAGTAGGTAGTCCTAAAGTTGAAACAGAAGCAGCCGGCAGTTTCTCCTCCTCTGCAGAGGCGCGTTTAGCCTGTGGGTGTCACACCCTGTCCTGTCTCTCCACTCTGTTCAGCCCTGTGTCTCCTGATTACTCCCACCTGCCTCTCATTTTCCAATCACCCAAGCTCCCAGCCCTCATGTATTTAAACCCTGTCAGTTCTGTGTGTCTTGTTGGTTCATTGTTTCCTTGTCCTGCATGCTCATGATTAAAACCGTTTAATGTTCCAGTCTGTGTCTGCCTGCCTGCCTGCTTCTTCCCCTGCATGTGGATCCTCACCTCCGCTCCACTCACCTGCACGTCATGACGGAATGAACTGACCACCTGAAGGATCCAGCGGGGAAGTCCTGCCCTGGGATGGTCTACTTCCAGGGCTCACTGCCAGCTTCAGCCCCGCTCCACGACCGCCTCGCCGCCGAAACTCAGCGATCCCCTCCACCCTCCCAGAGCCAGATGGGAGGTTGGGCTGGGAGCCGCAGCTGGACCACTCCGTCCTTGTTGGCATCAGACTGGCTGAGTAGTCCCCTGGAGTTGGTCCCCGGCGCTGGGAGGGAATCCAGGCCCTGCCGTCACCTTCAGCCCAGGAGCTGCGCCGCGGGTGCACCACGGCTCCGGCTGATGTCACCCCCGGCTGCATGGTCTCCTCCCACTCCAGGGGGGGGTCATGAGAGGGAGCAACCCGGCGGTCCATCTGGCGGAGTTTGCCCTTCTTCAGGCTGAGCTGGTCAGGCTGTAAAATCTTATCAGCCTCCAGGAGTTCCAGATTGAGGAATTTACCACTCTGATCCTCCTGGCCACCTCGCCAGCTCAGCCCGATGTTTGGCTGTCCTCTGGCAGCGGCTAAACTCCAGTCCAGTCAGCGGCTCCGCCTCCTAACAAGGCAGCGGCTCCGCCTTCAATCTAGTCAGTGGCACCGCCTGTCCAAGAGGCTCCGCCCCCAGCCCAGGCTGACCAAGAGGCTCCGGCCCAGCCTGTCCAAGAGGCTCCGCCCCCAGCCCAGCCAGTCAAGTCAGCGCCGGACGCGGCGCCTCCCGTCAAGTCATCAGCACCACATCCAGCGCCTCCCGTCAAGTCATCAGCGCCTTCACCCAAGTATGCACCAGATCCGGCGCCTCCAGTCCAGTCGGCGCCAGGTCCCGCGCCTTATCTCCTGTGCCTTAGACGCCGACCCCCTAGACTCTGGTGTCGTCTCCTGTGCCCCCTAGACTCCGTCTTGGCCTGTGTTGGGTGTCCGGTGCTGCCCTTTGGAGGGGGAGGGGGGACTGTCACACCCTGTTCTGTCTCCCCACTCTGTTCAGCCCTGTGTCTCCTGATTACTCCCACATGCCTCTTGTTTTCCAATCACCCAAGCTCCCAGCCATCACGAATTTAAACCCTCTCAGTTCGGTATGTCTTGTCGGTTCATTGTTTCCTTGTCCTGCGTGCTCATGATTTAAACCTCTTTTAATGTTCCAGTCTGTCTGCCTGCTTCTTCCCCTGCATTTGGATCCTCCCCTCCGCTCCACTCACCCGCATGTCGTGACAGTGGTGATGCATTGCTCCTTTATTTTTATTAAAAAAATAAAAAACAATATATATCAAAAACGGCTAACTCTTAGAAACAAACATTTCAGAAAAATACATTTCAGTTAATTGAAGCTTTAGTTTTAAATTGGTTTTAGAATTTTATTTTGTTTAATTCACCTGTTGCTGTCTTCACAAAATTATGGAAGCAATAGTTTTTAAGTGAAGAGCAGCAGATACATATATTTTTTTTATTCGGATTATTTCTTTACTCGTTAGATGTATATATATTTTTTTGGTTTAAATGTATGCTGTGATAAAATATGTTTATTAACTCTGGTCTTCCCTGGGGGGCCAGCAATTTTCTAGAGGTGGCCATGGAAAAGTCTAATGTTTCAGTCACTTAGGAAGGAAGGTTCTACTGAAACATGTTTCATATCCAGCTGGCAGCAGGGATCGTCAGACGTAAACTACCGTTCATCATAAGTGAGTGTGGGGGTGCCATGTCTCCTGTGCGCTAATGCAACAGCACCGACAATTGTAATTTGACGACGGCCGGCAAAAAGCTCCAGAGTTGTTTAAAATGGTTGCAGTAACCAGATTTTAGGAGGATGTTATTTGTTTTACTTCATTTCTACATGATGCACCTTTAAACAACATAGTCCCCTGATTAATGAAACGAAACTATTGAACACACAGCACACATGAAAAAACAAAACAAATGACAACCCAGAACTCAGTTACCTTTTGACTTCTCCTCCCTTGTTTTCTAACAAGTTTTCAGCATGAGATGCCTTCGCCCCCATGGAGGGTACAGCCATTTTCTTCCTACATTTAACTCTACATGTTAGTTCCTCATGCATGCTAAGCGTGAACGTTTTCTGGAAACCTTTTTTCCCACGCCAGCTCCAGAACAAAGACAGGAAAACGATCAGGTCAGAAAAGGCACAATGTCACAAGGAAAAGTAGCGATCACGTACTCGCCCACCGTGGCGTGCAACTGCAGAGACTGTATTGCTGTTGTGGACAGGAGGAGGCGGCGTGTGTCTCGGCTGGTGAAAGCTAACCATTAGCATTTCCACAACATGGCGGAACATGTGCAGGCTTGTGTTGTTTCTGGAAATGTGACAACACGAGTGGGACCTCTAGGAAAACTTAAAATCTACAGTGTCAAAGTTAAAGACTGGTTCACAGATAAAACTAGTACAAAAGGTACAAAAGTTAAAATATTACTATCAAAAGGTTCTAAAACAAGGCAAGCAGTGCAACCACAAAAGCAAATTAAAAAGGAATTTATTCCAAAAGCTTGCGGAATGATGATGCCCAAAATGAACTCCTAAATAAGTCTGTGCTGTGCCTCAGGGGACAAAGCAGTCCAGTCCAGCCCTGCGTGAGCTTGACAGGGAAGCCTTTACGACCCTGCCCTCCTGTGGTGCACGTCATCCTCGGGGAACCACAGGATCGCTGCACGGTGGATCCTATCAGCCTCCTCCTCGGTCCGGCCCCTGTGGGCACGCAACAACTCCGGCAGTAAGAGGTCCCCGGCACCAGATCATGCACAGAGAGACAGCAAACTCTAAACACTGCCAGGCACTGATCAATTACTTACGCACGGGGGCAGAGTAACTGCCCGCCTGCTGTGTTGCGCTCTGTGCCCTGGCTTCTCCGGCCGCGGATCTCACTCTCCGCTGCTGCTGTCGCTGCTGCTGTCCGTGTCGCCGGTGGATCTCCTTCCAGTCCTTGCTGGGCTTGCGGTGTCCGTCTAGCTCCGGTTGAGTATTTTCCTTTCCCCTCACGTCCTCCTGTCTCCACGTCCGCTCCCTTAAATAAAAAAATAAAAACACCGCCTGTTTACCTCCTGCCCTGCCTCTGTTCATCATTTGCCAGTCCAGTCCACACTCCGCCTCCAGGTGGATAGTTGGGGAGGATTAACACAGATGGGATGCAATGTTGCACCAATCACTAAAAACACCCAAACTGTTAAAAATCAACCTAAAAGCACCTAATCAATTAGAAAGCATGCAATATAGAACACAACATATGTGCAACATTACCACTCTGTGACATCATCATCTCCCCCCCCCCCCCCCTCCCCCCCCCCCCTCGCTTTAAAGGTGGCAGTCCCTCGCACTTCAGTCCCCATTGGGCGTAAAACGGAGCGGGGGCAACCCAAAGTTCAGTCTGGTAGTACGGCATGGGCTCAATGGTGGGTCCGGCTGGTTTACTGCGGGTTCTGGGGGATTTACCACAGGGTTCATAAAAAAAATAAGGGGCCTGGCTGGTAGCCTCAGTTTTTGTGGGGGCCTCAGTCTGTTCAGTGTGCTCCATTGTGCCAATACAGGGTTTCAAAGAGTTTCTCATCTTCTCATTGCCCCGCTTCTCAGGCCTAATCTTGTAAACCACCTCGGTGTCTCCAACCTGCTCCAATACTACATAGGGCTCAGGGTCCCAGCCAGGATGGAGCTTACCCTGACCCTTGCGATTCCGGTCTCTTACCCACACCTTTTCACCCGGTACCAGAGGGAAAGCATTAGCATGACTGTCATAGTTCTGCTTGTTTCGATAAGCAGCTTTACCCAAGTTGTGCCATGCCAACTTATAGGCAAAGGAAAATTTCTGCAGGTGGTCCTAAACCCACCCTTGTAGTTCGTATGATGGTGGTTCTCTGCTTACACCCAGACTTAGGTCCACCGTTTGTCTTAAATGCCTGCTGAACATTAAAAAAGAGGGAGCATAACCAGTAGAACTATGGACAGTGTTATTGTAGGCTGCCAACAGTTCCGGGAGATATTCGGGCCACCTATAATGCCTGTCTGCCTCAAGCGAGCACAACATATTCAACAGAGTCTGGTTCATTCTCTCTACAGCGCCATTGCCAGCTGGGTGATAGGATGTTGTCCTGCTTTTACTAACTCCATACAACTGACAAAGCTGCTGGACAAGGGACGACTCGAAGTTAGCACCCTGATCCGAATGGAACCTGGCAGTGCATCCAAAAACCCGGATTACATTGAGCCACATGGCACAAGCTGATGTCTCTGCTGTTTGATCTTGGGTGGGGACTGCCCAAGCATAACGGGTAAACTGGTCAGTCATGACCAGTATATTTTGAACCTTATCAGTGGCCGGCCCAACGTTAAAAAATCTAAGCCTATGACCTCTAGAGGGTAAGTAGCCATAAAGGGATGCAATGAGGCCTTCGGCTGGGCCCTGCTCTGCAAGCTGCAAACGACACACCCCTGCTGGAACTGACACACCTCCTTGTCCATGCCGGGCCAGTAGAAAAACTGCCGTATCCTGGAGAGGATCCACTCGGCTCCGGCGTGGGCTGCTGCCTCATGATATTTCTTCCAGAAATGTAGACATTTTCCTGCTGGGCACACCACCTGGACACAAACTTCAGACGTTTTGGGGTCCACGACCCTCCGGCACAATACTCCATCCACCAGCTGCAGTCTTCCCCTTTGTTGTAAAATCTTTTGGATCTTAGCCGGCAACATCTGCCTCGCTGAGTGGTCAGGCATTTCTTTCTCTGCCACATACCTGGACACCACTTGAACTTCTGGGTCCGCCTCCTGCCGGATCTTCCAGTCCTCCTCCAGACACAGCTGCGGTTCCTCTGGAGACCATTCCAGGCTCTTCTCCAGGTCTGCTGACTGCTTGATGGCCTCACAATCTGCATCCGTGGATGAATTAGCTGGGGATCTGGAAAGTGCATCAGCATTCACATTCTCTCGGCCAGCGCAATATTTCACTTCGTAGTCAAAGAAGGCCAACTGGGCCACCCAAAGTTGCTCTACAGCACCCAAACGTGCAGTATGAAGATGGGCAACAGGGTTATTGTCCGTATAGACTGTAAATTTCGCTCCAGTCAGAGTCTTTAAATTTTTCAGTTATTGCCCATTTCAATGCCAACAATTCCAGTTTAAAGGAGCTATAGTTCGCATCATTTTTCTCCGTTGGGTGCAAGCTCCGACTGGTGTAGGCTATCACACGCTCCGGATTTTCCTGTACTTGAGCCAGGACAGCACCAAGACCTTGATTGCTGGCATCTGTATAAACAAAAGGCTTGGTGAAGTCAGCATGGGCTAAAACAGGGGGCTGGGTCAATGCAGTCTTCAGTTGGTCAAATGTAATTTGGCATTCTGGGGTCCACTGTATTGAAATAGTGGACCTCTTGACAGGAATGCCAGTCAGAAGTGAAGTTATGGGGTGGGCGATCTTAGCAAAATTGGGCACAAAACGTCTATAATAGCTGGCCAAGCCGAGGAAAGCTCTAACCTCCCGCACGGTGGACAGTGCTGGCCAATTTAAAACTGCAGATGTTTTCTCCGGATCTGGTCTTACCCAGCCTTATCGACCACATGCCCCAAGAACTTCACCTCATGTTGAAACAGCTTGCACTTGTCTCTTCGGAGTTTGAGCCCTTGCTGCACCAGTCTCGGAAAAACCTTGTCCAAATGCTGCAGGTGGGAGGAGAAATCCGCTGAAAAGATTATTACATCATCCATATACACCAACAGAAACTCAGCGATTTGGCCATTCAAGCACTGTTGCATTAGGCGCTGGAAAGTAGCGGGTGCATTTCAGAGGACAAACGGTATCCACTCGAACTCAGAGTCCCATGGGTGTGATGAAAGCCGTTTTCTCTCGGTCTCTGGGGTCCATGGTGACCTGCCAATAGCCACTTGCTAGGTCTAACGTGGAAAACCACTCAGCTCTGGTCAGAGTGGTCAATGTCTCTTCGATACGGGGGAGCAGAAACGCATCTTTATGAGTGACAGAATTAAGTTTGCGATAGTCCACACAAAATCTCCAACTGCCATCTTTCTTTTTGACCAGGACTATCGGTGCCGCCCAGGGACTACAGCTCTTATGAACCACACCCTTCTCTAGCATGTCCGTGAGTAGCAACTTATTCTCCTGGTACATTGAAGGTGGTAATGGTCTGAACCTCTCCTTGATGGGTGGAGCATCTCCGGTGTGAATACGATGCTGGACCAAGTCAGTTTGGCCAAAATCCTCTTCATCATCCGCAAAAGCCTTCCTCCACTTATGCAGGAGAGGTTGGAGTTTAGCCTGCTGTTGGGAGGTCAAATTCTGGCCAATAATGGACTGTCTCACCTCTTCCATAGGTTTCTCCGAGTTCAAATGGTGCGCATCTACCACGCCCACCTTCACGATGCCGTCCGGACACATAGTCAAGCTGAGGTCACGAGGCCCCTGGACATCAGTCTCCTCCACCTGATATAGTCGGCCCAGCTTCTGGTTGCGTCCAATCTGGGTAAGTGTGGGGGTTACAAAGACGAACCGGGACTCTCCCACCTTGCACCACAGATAGGGTTCTAGCTACCCCCCAGGCTTCTGCAGCTGGCGTAGCCTCCACTAGGGCAATGTAGTTTGGTTTGCGTGTTCTTCCACCATCGCATCCCCAAACAATCATCCCACTTCTGGGTGGCACTTTAATGGCCTGCCGTCCGACAGGCTAAATATAGCCTAGAAACCCATCCCCGGACATTACAGCGGTTGGTTGACATTCTGCCAATGCCTCTTGACATGCTTGCTGGGGTTCCTCTCGGAGGGGCAAAGAGAGATTTCCGTTTTTAAAAACAACATCCCAACATGCACCAATGACGTTCATGCCTATCAGCAGTGGGTGGGCAGAGCAATCGTCTTTAATAATGACAACACCCTTCTCTGGAATATGTACACCCTGAATCTCAAAATCCATAATGACATAACCTGAATATGGAATGTCAAGACCATTGGCAGCCTTCAGCTTTAACACCAAAGGGGCCGTCTCTTGTTCGACCCGTGAGAAGTGTTGTTCCATGACCTGCTGTTGCATTATTGTCACTTGTGAGCCGGTGTCTAGCAATCCTGTCATCTTTACTCCTCCAACACAAACTTCAATTGTTGGACATTTTCCAACAAACTGTGTGGTGGCCCCCTGGTGGCCAGCCTGCTGGGCTGTCCCTACTGCTTGGGCCTCAGCAGCAGGGGGAGCTAGTTTAAAGCTGGTATGTTTGGGGCACTGGCGGCTTGGCAAGACCTCGCCATGTGACCCACCTGCCTACACTGTTTGCATATCGGCCTTCCATCTCGGGTCCACTCATTTCCCTGGGCACGAACCCGTGGTCTTGTCATGGATCCATGATGCCTGGGAGTGTAATTTCGTTCAGGGTGGCGTAGGAGAGGTTTAATTTCACTCATTTCTTGGGCGAGGCCCTTCATTTGGCCTTTCACCTCATTCAAGATCTCCTGTTTTAGTCTCTTTCCAGTTCAAAGTAGGTGTTCAGTGTTGTCGAGACTCACCAAATGTAGCACTGCATATGGCATCAATACCCCTTTGGCTGTGCTGCTCCTCTTCCAGGAGTAGAGCCTCACCGTGTATGGCAGCAAAGTCCAATTCCGGATTCCGCCGTGCATACGTCCGAAGGGTTTGTGCCAAAGGTCCTTCCCTAAGCCCCAAGAGCATCTGGTCTTTCAACGCACTCTCGGAGGGTGCATCATCAGGGTCGTTTCACCGCAGCCTGCAGTGCAACTCCCTAAGATGAAGGGCAAAAGACTTCAAAGGTTCATCTGGTTTCTGAACACAGCTAAAAAAATGAGACTGGACCACTGCAATTGGAGTACTATCACCATACAATGAATCGAGGAAAGCAAAGATTTTTACACTCGTGTCCCACCCTCCAGGGTCTAAAACACTGATTTGTAGTTTAGCTTCCCCAGCTAAAGCTGCGATTAGAAGTCTGACTTTCCTCAATTCAGTCAGGTTGTGTGCATTCAATAAACCAAACATTTGCTCTTTCCAATCCCCATACTTAATGTGACTATTTGACCCACTGAACTTGGGCAACAAAGGTGCACCGGGGTATACTGGCATCATCATCATTCTGAAACCCCCTTTTTTGTCCTCGTTTAAAAAGAAACTAAAACACAGCCTAAAACACAATAATTTGCTTCTGCTATTACACTGCCCGAGCTTGTATCCTGCAACAACGCCAAAATTATGTGACAACACGAGTGGGGCCTCTAGGAAAAATTAAAATCTACAGTGCCAAAGTTTAAGATGGTTCACAGATAAAACTAGTAAAAAAGGTACAAAAGTTAAAATATTACTATTAAAAGGTTCTAAAACAAGGCAAGCAGTGCAACCACAAAAGTAAATTAAAAAGGAATTTATTCTGAAAGCTTGCGGAATGATGATGCCCAAAATGAACTCCTAAATAAGTCTGTGCTGTGCCTCAGGGGACAAAGCAGTCCAGTCCAGCCCTGCGTGAGCTCAACAGGGAAGCCTTTACGACCCCGCCCTCCTGCGGTGCATGTTGTCCTCGGGGAACCACAGGATCGCCGCCCGGTGGATCCAATCCGCCTCCTCCTCGGCCCGGCCCCTGTGGGCACGCAACAACTCCGTCAGTAAAAGGTCCCCAGCACCAGACCACGCATAGAGAGACAGTAAACTCCAAACACTGCCAGGCACTGATCAATTACTTACGCGCGGGGGCAGAGTGACTCTGCCCGCCTGCCGTGTTGCGCTCTGTGCCCTGGATTCTCCGGCCGCGGATCTCTCTCTCCACTGTTGCTGCTGCTTCTCCTGCCGCTGCTGTCCGTGCCGCCAGGGGATCTCCTCCCAGTCCTTGCGGGGCTTGCGGTGTCCGTCTGGCTCCGGTTGAGTATTTTCCTTTTCCCTCACGTCCTCCTGTCTCCACGTCCGCTTCCTTAAATAAAAAAAAAACCCTCCGCCCGTTCACCTCCCGCCCTGCCTCTGTTCATTGTTTGCCAGTCCAGTCCACACTCCGCCCCCAGGTGTGGGTAATTGGGGAGGATTAACACAGATGGGACGCAATGTTGCACCAATCACTAAAAATACCCAAACGGTTAAAAATCAACCTAAAAGCACCTAATCAATTAGAAAACATGCAATATAGAACACAACATATGTGCAACATTACCACTCTGTGACAGAAATAAAACATCAGTGTTGCATTTTCCACCCAATAAAGAAGAGCATGCTAAAGCCATTTTTACAAAACAACGCTGTCATTTAGCAGCAACGCCGTGGCAGCATCAGGGAGCTTTAGGTCATTTGTATGCGGTCTGATTGTGGCGGTAATGTGGCACAATCGTGTCCTTTTTATAAAAGATTAGGGTATGGCGGGTACAAGAGCGGTCTCTGTGCTGCCATGGATTTCCATTCATCTTGGACTTGACGAGCGTGGCTTCAAGTACAATAAAAAGCCAGTTAAGCTCCAGCTCTAATGGATGCACTGCATCGCTCCAGATTATCATTTCAGCTGGTTCTGCTTACAAAAACTTACGGCCTGGCTGTAACTCCCCACAGCATCATGACAACTCCCTCTGTTGTGCCACGATGCAGTCACCATTTATAAGATAGACAATTACCATAATATTACCACCAAGCGAGGCGGAACAAATGCTGCGAAATGTGCGCATCACCATGCTAGCATGGTGGCACAGGAGTTAAGTGCTCTTAATCAGAAGGTTGCAGGTTCGAGTCCCGCTCAGTCTGTCGCTGTCGTTGTGTCCCTGGGCAAGGCACTTAACCCACGTTGCCTGCTGGTGGTGGTCGGAGGGACCGGTGGCACCAGTGCTCGGCAGCCTCGCCTCCATCAGTGTGCCCCAGGGCAGCTGTGGCTACATTATAACTCATCACCATCAGTGTGTGAATGTGTGTGTGAATGGGTTAATGACTGGTTGTGTTGTAAAGCACCTTGGGGGGTTCCAGGACTCTGGAAGGCACTATATCAAATACAGGCCATTTACCATTTACCATTTACACCGGTGTGGTAAGATTACGCTGATTTGCCAGCATGGTATGTCTCTTAAATAGAGGTAAAGAGTCATGTTGCTGTTAGCCAATCAGAGGCCAGTCGCTTGGACATCGTCAGTATTAATGAGCAAGACCCCTTTAACAGCAGTTGTTCCTCACATGTTACAGTCCAGGTGTGTGTGTGTGTGTGTGTGTGTAGGTGGTGGTGGTGGTGGTGGGGGGGGGAGGGGGGGGGGGGTCCGAAGTGGTGATTTATGTCTTTCTGAAACCTTCCAAATGAATATCCTGAAGAAACAGGACTCATTTGTTCCACATTTTTCTCTCACTGTAACTGAATTTTAAATAAATCTAATTTTTTTCCTGAGATATCATCCCTAAAATACGTCGAGTCATTTTATGAATGAGGATCTTGGTCTTTGGCAGTCTCAGGAATGTTGGCATGGTACTAAACGAGACAGGAAAACCATTCATCTTGGATATTTAGTTTGTTCATTAGCAAGCTAAATAATCCAAGGTGTTCCTAATAATCTCACATGAAGTAAGACAAACTAGATCTTTCCTCAGGTGTCAGAAGAAAGCATTAGCTGCAGCTAATAATTTATATTCTTTAACACACATTTTGTTCAATACTAAATCCACTAACGGATGTTTTAACACAGTGCAGCCAACATTCTGATGAAGTATCAAATAACAATTATTTTATAATTGCTCTAATACAAGCACATCAAAGCTTAATTAGTATTCAGTAATTAATGTATTCTATACTTAAGTCTGTCAGCTAATAGATAATTAAAACAGAAACATCCCACTTGTCAGGATTGTGATTAGAAATTAGGGCTAATTTAACTGGATTTTTGTGACACATTTGAAACAACAGCCCTAAAAAAAACATGTTCTGCGTTTTTCTGATTGAAATGGAAATGAATTGAGTCATGTATATTCAGCATGTTTATCTTATTCTGAGTACTCCTAGAAGTCACACAAACAGTCCTGTCATTTAAATATGGCAGTGAGAGTAAAAACCTCAACTGACTGTTACAGAATTAGACTGAGAACTACAGAAAATCCCAAAATTCAATCCAATAAAAATGTAATCCTGAATTTTACCTGTTTTTAACCGGGCTGGGTCACCTGTTCAACCAGTGTGGGCTTCTTCGCCTGCTTCCAGAGGGGTGAGGGTGAAGGAGACTTAAGCATTACGACAGTGAGCAGCGAGTCCTTGGTGGCTCAGTAAGCTGTGACAGCAGGAGCCCTGATGAGGAAGTGGGTAATCTGTTCATTGGCCTATGTAATTAAAGATGGGGTAAGACATGTTTTTCTGGAACATAATTTTTGCCATATTGCTTGCTGTGCTCTTCATATATCATAGACAACTAACAAAGTAAACGTTTTGTCAAAAAGGAGTAACTGAATCGCTTCTTAAATGTACAAAACAGGAAAATCCTCATCCTCTCATTGTGATTGGATCCTGATCCATCCATCTACCTTACCTCTGACTCGGTTAAAACAGAAAGTGAAGCCCGAGCAGGGATAGCTATATCAGTTAGCATACTGAAATTGTCATACAGTTACACATCTTCTTTCACTTATCCAGAGTCCAGTCACGGGGGCAGCAGCCTAAGCAAAGAGGCCCAGACTTCCCTCACCCCAGCCACTTGGGCCAGCTCCCCTGGGGGAATCCCAAGGCGTTCCCTGGCCAGACAAGAATCACAGTCCCGTCAGCGTGTCTGGGGTCTTCCTTTAGGTCTCTTCCATGTTAGATGTGCCTAGAAAACCTCACCAGGGAGGCATCCAGGACGCATCCTCAGCTGGCTTCTCTCGATGTGGAGGAGCAGCGGGTCTACTCTGAGCCCCTCCCGGATGACTGAGTTTCTCACCCCATCTCTAAAGGAGAGCCCAGCCACCCTGTGGAGAAAACTCATTTTGGCCGCTTTTATCTCTGATCTCGTTCTTTCAGTCAATGCCCAAAGCTCGTGACCACAGGTGAGGATAGGAACGTAGATCGACCGGTAAATCGAGAGCTTTACCTTCTGGCTCAGCTCTCTCGTTTTCTTTCTTTCTCCGTGTCCTGTCTGGCTGTGACGCAAACAAAATTAATATCTGAATGCTGGTGACAAGCCTTACAGATTTACTCTCAGGTGGAGCATCAAAGCTTTTGCCTTTAATGTCACACCTGATACTTAATACTTTATTTTTATTGTTTTTTGAATGCTTGTAATTCCTACCAGACACTTAGACAGAGATGAAAGAGAAAGGAAGAGACAAAAAGAAGTGTGTGTGTGTGTGTGTGTGTGGGGGGGGGGGGGGGTCCACAAAAATAAACAATCAATGATGAACAAGAGTCTGCTTCTAGACCTGCAGAAAAGGGACACACAACAATACAACGGGAGCAAGCTATCACTGTGTCAACTTGAAGAAATGTAAAATCAACAATAATAAATCATAGAGCATTTAGTGCCAACCACAGCCTTAAGACATGTGTTGAACGTGCCTGAGTCCATACTTATGAGAGCACCATGTGAGCACCTGTGTGTGTACCTGCGCTTGTATATGTAAGGTTTCTCTATAGGAGCGTCCAATAGAGAGTGTGAGGGGCCACAGATCTGCCCCCAAAGACACGTAGGAGATGGAGGGAGCTCCAAGTCCCAGAGATTCAGGAGCTGCCCCAGAGCACAGGGACCCCAGGGAGACTGCAACCAGAAAAGCCCCTGCCCCCTTCGAGAGGCGCAGAAGATTGCCCCTGGGGGGTCACAACCAGCAGCCGGCAGAGTACCAAGAGATATCAGCGGCAAGCCCACAGACCCGTCCGCAGCTTCCCAGCCGGCCAAGCGCGGAAGCCAGCGACCCAGGGCCCAGGGGTGACCACCCTGCCAGGGACACAGCAGAGCCCAGGGACTCAGATCCCACCAGGCATCGACCGGGATTTATCGGGCAGACGCCAAAAATCTTAAACCCCCTGACCTGGGAGCCATGAACACTCAGGCAGACTAAAGCACCACAGTCCACACCAAGTGTGGCAGGGGGAGGGGAGGCGAAGATGTATAGCATCAAAAGAAGTCCCAGGAGAGGGGAGGAGTCAAAGGCCCCACCTGAAATATGCAGTCATACACAAACACAGTCACACACTCCCTCCCTCACGATCACACATACACATACAACCTAAGACTTACAAAAATGCACACCAGACACCCACTCATGCTCTCCATACACACCCTATTCACTCTGGTCCCGGTACTGCTGCACATGGGGTACAACCATCACCGGTTCCCAGAGTTTGCTCCCTTCTGCTGGGGTGCTGGTGAGCAGGCTCCACCGCCCAATGCTGAGCAAAGCAACCCACCACCCCAGACCCCAACAAGACGGCCAGATCCCCCTCCTAGCCTCCAGCCCCAGGAAGCCAAGCGACAACAGAGGTGTGCTAAGACCCCTAGTCTCCCTCCGCCTGCTCCAATACAGTGTTAGTGCATGTTGATGAGGTGTGTTTATGGCTGTGGAGAGGGGGCAGTGCAGGCATCGTCTGGCCTACACCAGCTGATGCCACCACACCACCCCACTTGCTCCCACAGCCCTCTGTGTCTAAATGCAATTTAAAAATGGAAGTAGGCACCGGCACTCGGGATGAGGCAGAAAAATCCCCCTGCCAAATGCCATTAGCTCAGCTCTCTCTTCACTACGACAGATTGGTACAACGCCCGCATCACCAATCAGCCTGTTGATATCCCCATCCATCTTTCCCTCAGTTGTGACCAAAACCCGAGATACTTAAACTCCTCCACTTGAGGTAGGACCTCGTCCCTGACCTGGAGAAGGCATTCTATCCTTTTCCGACTCGAGACCATGGTCTCAGATTTAGAGGAGCTGATTCTCATCCTAGCTGCTTCACACATGGCTGCAAACCGCTCCAGCGAAAGCTGGAGATCATGTTCTGATGAAGCCAACAGGACCACTTTACTACAAAAACAAAGACCTGACCTGGTCTTACAGGGACGTAACTGCCCGTATCAAAAGGGCCTAGCACTCCATACTCCCAGATTACCCCCCAGGACCCCCTAAACGTCTTTTCAAATGTCACAAAACACAAGTAGATTAGTTTGGTAAATTCAAACGCTCCCTCCAGGAATGACTGCACACCAACACCATGGCGGCTCTACTTCTTCTTGATAGGTTAGATGATTGTGTGACATTAGCTGTTCTCCTGTATTCTGGAGGTGTGGCTTAAGGTAAAAGTCTGAGGAAATTGGGTTGCTTTGGAACAGCTTTTTCCAGGAACTCCTACCCTATATTTAAATACCGTATTTTCCAGACTATAAGTCGCTACTTTTTTTCCCACGCTTTGAGCCATGCGGCTTATAATGAGGTGCAGCTTTACTGACGATTTTCCTTCACCTGCCACGGGGCGCTTTTGCAGAAAGTGAAGCAGGTGGAAGTCAAAAGTGGAAATCAAAGAAAGTGCTCATTTTAATTTAGCACATGCAAGCAGCCGGCACGACGAAGAGTTTTTTTCAAATCCATACCCCTCATCATGGTAACTACACGTAAGAGTTCATATGATGCCGCATTTAAGTTGAATGCCATCGATCTGGCAGTAAAGGAGGGAAACAGTGCTGCCGTACGTAAGCTTGGCATGAATGAATGAATCCATGGTTTGGCGCTGGAGACGGCAGCGGGAAGAACTCATTCAAGCCAGCTTCACCCAGGGATGATCACAGCAACATGGACAGTGATACTGACATCGCCACAGAAAAGGTATGTGACGAAGCTCTTCTGAGGCTGTTCAACTCCTGACACTGAAGATGACTTCAGTGGTTTCAGTGCGCAGTAGGACGACAAATAAACTAATCAATAACTTTTCAGTTTTGCCTGATACTGATCAGTTCAGTTACGTTCAGTTAAACTACGTTTTCAATTCAGTAGATATCCGGTAGATATCTGCGGCTTTTAGCCTGGTGCGCCTTATGTAAGTACAGTTCCATGTTTTTTTAAAACTTTGTAGGTGCGGCTTATATTGAGGTGTGCTCTACAGTCCGGAAATTACGGTATAACTAAATATCATTATTTCATAATTGTCATCTGTGGTAGTCATATTTGCAAAATCGAATTTCATTTTTCTATGCCTAGTATTGTGCAACATACCAGTGGGTCAACAATTACTCTTATTTTGCTTCTATGAAGATTTGTCACAACCGGGTCGTCAGTGGGGTGAGAATGCTTGAGTGGCCTGCCCATCATAAGCAAGAAGAGGAGCGGCACAGCATAAAAAAACAAATATGCCACTCCATAACCCTCAGTAACCCTGAGCTCAGCCTGAGGAAGCCTGCAGCCGCCGGCGAAACGTAGCGACAAAACAGGTAAACAAAACTGTTTCTGTGTTGTAAAAAGAACGACAGCATGGAATTAGAACCACGACACAGCAAGAACACACCTAAGATGTTCAAAGAGAAATACAGCATATAATGCCGCAGAATCCCATCTGCACATGAGCCCCATAATAATTCCACTGTTAAGCGGTCCACGCTGTTACGTACAATAATTTCACCGTGGGTTCCTCAAGGCCAAGAATGTATTTGTGTATTGATGGAATGAAACCTTCTTCTGTTGACTTACATTTGTTTTCTTCATGGTGTTTTTGTTGCAATGTGTGTGCACTCATTTCATAAAATACTTGTGTGATTGCTGTGTGTTGTGAGTTTGTCCATGGAACCGGGATGTGTTATGGGCTCAGAGAAATGATCCAACACGATCCAACATGAATAACATAATGTGGCTCGATGATGGTTGTGAGATGCCTGATCTGTCTGCTAATGGAAGGTCCTGGCAAGAAATTCTAAAGTTGACAATACCTGGATATGGACCAGAATCTGATTTGTGCCGTTTTCCCGTGGCTCCGCCAAAGGTCTCAAATCATGGCAAAACTCTACAAGGATCTCCTTCAGGAAGTGGTATCTCCTCAGGAGCCACTCTGGATTCTCACCAAGCAGATCAGTGCGCTCAGAAGATGTGTTCCCTCTGGACAGCACGCTCTGCTAAAACTTCCAGTGACGCAAGATCAGTGTCATATTCCTGTCAGTCACTGGTGTCTTTTATAGGTTCCATCACCAGTTATGTGATATAGCTGTTATTCCACCAACATGATTACTTATTAACTTCTTGTAGTCAGAAAAGGGTAGAATGTCTCCTACAGGTCAGGGAGAACATCTTGCGAGGTTAAATTGAGGGAAAGACGGAACGCGAGATCGGCTGGAATGGTGCGGGTGTTTTACCGAGCTGAACCAGAAGGTGAAGCTCTTGATTTACCAGTAAGTTCACGTTCCTACCCTCACTTATGGTCATGAGCTTTGGGTAGTGACCGACAAAATGAGATTGAGGGTACAAGCAGCTGAAATGAGTTTTCTCCGCAGGGTGGCTGGGCTCTCCCTTAGAGATAGGGTGATCCAGGAGGGGTTCGGAGTAGAATCACTGCTCCTACACACCTAGAGGAGCCAGTTGAGGTGGCTCAGGCATCTAGTTAGTATGCCAATTGGATGCCTCCATGGTGAGGTTTTCCAGGCCTCGGGATTTCCCCGGAAAAGCTGGCATAAGTGGCTGGGGAGGGGGAAGTCTGGGCCTCTTGGCTTAGGCTTCTGCTCCCGCAACCCGACTCAGGATTAGCTGACAATAATGAAAGAATAAATAATTACTTAATGGGTAAAATATTTTCTGCAGGAGGAACACACATGGATGACTGAGATCGGTAATATGGTTCCCCGGTTCTACCACTAGGTGCTTTCATGCCTATGATCAGAGCTGTTCATTCGCTCTGTCTCGCTCTGAACTTGAGACAGTTCTCCACACCTTCATCTCCTCACGCTTAGACTACTGCAACTCTCTTTTCACGTGTCTGAGCAGAACCTCCCTGAACCGTCTACAGGTGGTTCAGAACGCCTGTGCTCGGCTTCTGACCAAGTCCTCCAAACACACCCACATCACCCCGCTTCTCCTCCAGCTTCACTGGCTGCCAGTCAACTTCAGGGTTCATTACAAGATCCTGGTTCTGGTCTATAGGGCCTTACATGGACAAGCACCATCTTACATTGGTGATCTTCTTAGTCCCTACACCCCCAGCAGTTCCCTGAGGTCCAGTGATCAAAGTCTACTGGTTGTGCAGCATCAGGCTAAAGACCAAAGGTGACAGATCATTTGCTGCTGTGGCCCCCAGACTCTGGAACTCTCTCCCCCTGAGCCTGAGATCAGTGGACTCAGTGGTCTCCTTTAAAAAGCAGCTGAAGACTCACTTGTTCAAGCTGGCTTTTGTATGACCTTCTTCACCACTCTCTCTTTATTCTGCTCTCCCCACCTATTCCACCTTCCTCAGGATCCACTGATTTCCCTCTTTCCTATTCACTCTCTCTCTCTCTTTCTTAACAGTTATCACAATTCTCTATTTTTTGCTCATTTTAAATATATTTTTAACCATTTTCCAAATTATTTTTTATATTTTTACATTTTTTTTTGTTTTTGTGAAGCACCTCGTGATTTTTATCTTGAGAGGCGCTATAGAAATGATATTTTCTTTCTTTTCTTCTTCTCATATTTAGGAACATTTCTACACACAAGTTCTAATTAATTAATACCACAGAACACACTAAATACACAGATCTGTGTGTGAGAACAGTTGATAATTGAGGAACCAGGTTTTCTTCCCATTTGTAAAGTCCTCATGCTTCCACTCTCAACACAGCCATTCACAGTTTTAATGAAATGCACCGTTAATAGTAACCCAGATTCTGTTGTTACTAGCTGATGTCTTAAAACCACACATAAACCCGTACCGTGTTCTCTTTTTCATTGACTCTTCATCATGACTTCCTCCTGCTGACTTTTATTCAGTCCTCCCTACTGAAGGTGAAAACCCAGTGGATTACTGGACAAGGCTGCTGAGTTGGCCGTCGAGAGGCTACGCAGGCAGGGGCAGACAGCAACCCCTTTGACCAGTGGAGCTGCTGGTATGGTTGTCAAATCCTGCCCTGACCCTGAGCTGTCTTACGTCTTCACGTGTAAGCCCGTCCATGAGCGGACTGCTCGTGCCGTGCAATGGAGGATAGATGAGTGTCAGTGGTGCAGCCCAGCTCAACGGCTGCGACACCACCATCCCTGATGTTCGTTGCAGCACTCCACCCTGTCACGTTGTGGGTGGAGATGACAGCAGACCGTGTGTGGAGGAGCTGACCCGGAGGCAAAAATGCAGGCTCGGATAAAGTAAAAATGGTTTTAATAACAGAGCGGGAACGGCGGGACAAACACAACGCTGACAACTAACACACACAATGATCTGACAAAGACTGATACAAGGAGGGAGGTATAAATGCACAGGGCAAATGAGAAACAGATGGGCAGGTAACAAGGGGCAGGTGAAAACAATAAGGACTAATCAAGGGCAGGAGAGAGACACAATCAGGGAGGCAGGGGCAGACCGTGACACACCCACAGCTGCTGCTCCAGAGCAACACTCTTAAAGTGTCTCCTTCCCCTCTTTGGCTCCCTGGTGATTTGTGAGCTTGCTTCCCGTTGCTGCTCCACCATGGGGGCTTCCCGTTTAACATCCTGCTCATGCTCAGCTGGAGGAAAACTTGCGTTTGTGTGGATTTACTCCCTGCTCTGTTCACTTCTCATTATTGCTTTCTTGCGTTCGCTCTTGTTTTGGCTCCTGACCTCGTTCCAGTATTAATAAAATCTTTGGATTCTTCACCCGGCTGCCTTTCCTGCATTCGGGTCCTCACCTCAGTAAACTCCGGACGGACCCTCAGAGATAAAGACCGACTGAGTGGACATAACTTAAAGTTGGCCTCGTAAGGTGCTTCCTCCCGAGACTCTGAAGTTCTTTGTCCACCTTTTAAATCAGGTTCTGTTTTTGTTCAAATCACTTTTAATTCTTGATACTTGAACAAATGACGAGTAATTGGGACCCGTAACCGCCTAACGACGCCATCAAAACCAAGCTCTCCTCCGTCACACTACAGTTCAGCTTCAACATGCCCACATAGAGCTCCTCTCTTAACTTGTCACTGGTGTGTTTTCACTGAGAAATAACAGCTTGAAGTCAACTGCAGTGGAATAACGGTGTGTGTGTGTGTGTGTGTGTGTGTGTGTGTGTGTGTGTGTGTGTGTGTCTTTACCCACACTGCTTTTGCTAAACTCTCTTCACGCTCCACATTGCACTGGGCACTGAGGTAATTTCACACCTGGCTGGCATTTCACCGCCTCCAACAACCGGTCCTGAGCCGGTTGCCATGGAGACAACTTGAAAGCTTATAAGAGTGTCAGTCTGTTAAGTGACTGTTTAACATGGAACATGGCGTGCTGTTTCTCATCTGTTGATGACTGGACTCCCCAGGTTGTTAGAAAATATGTCCTAATCCAGGAAGCTTTTAGCTCGAGTGGTTGATCGTCGGCAGGACGAGTCACTGTGGGGTCACCTGTAAAAGGTTTTCTGGACACTAAGGACAGGACGGGGACATGGCTGAAGCATCCCTACGCACTAATCCCTCTACCTTATAGAACAGAGTAAAAGCTAAGCAGTTACACCTCCCACCACCTCCAGTGCCCATCTGGTCAGCCCGTCTTTCTCTGAAAGTAGTTTGTCGGATTTATGGCTGATGTTTGGAGGAAATCACAAGTCCCTCCATCTAACTGTGAAGATGGCTGGAGAAAATGACCTAAAATACTGATATTCATTCATTTTCCTGCCACTTCTCCCTCCTCTCCCCGTCACGTTTTCTGGGTTTGGAGTGGCAGGAGGTGTTGGTTTGTGTCTGTAAACCCTTGAGGAGTCAGCATTTCTACCACTCATGGTAACAGCACATCTTTAAAATTAAATTCTTAAGATGACACTAGAATAGGCACAAGTATCAGTGAGGTCTTACATTAAATATAATTCCAAACTTGGGTCAGACTTGAGCAGGGAAGTGCTGACCCTGTGGGGTGAAGAGGTGCACTTGGACTACGTTTACACTGCGGCTCAATCCGGATTATTTGATCAAAGCGGATTTTTTGTGTGATTGTTCACATTATAACAGAAATGCAACACAACACACACTCCAGTGTGAACCAAGTCAGCCCACAAGACAAGAAGTGACACACACGGTGCTCTGTGGGTTTGGAAGCAGGACAGATGTGTTGAAGGTTCCAGTTGCCAACAACTGGGGCAGCAGTAGCTCAGGTGGTAGAGCGGGTTGCCTCATGATCGGAGGGTCATGGGTTCGATTCCAGCTCCCGCCAGGGGTATCCTGCTGTTGTGTCCTTGGGCAAGACACTTCACCCAACTTGCCTGTGTTAGTGGTGGTCAGAGGGGCCGACGGCGTCAAACGGCAGCCTCGCCTCCGTCAGACCTCCCCAGGGCGGCTGTGGCTACAAGTAGCTTACCATCACTAGCAGTGTGTGAATGTGAGAGTGTGTGAAAGTGTCTTTGGGTGTCTAGAAAAGCGCTATATAAGTTCAATGCATTATTATTATTATTATCTACAATTACAGGATGATGCCTGTCAAGTCTCCCATTTTGGCCAAGAAACTCCCATGTTTTGCTCCTCTTTCCCACCCTCTTCCAGTATTTGGTTATTTTCTGAAAATGTCCACAAGGAGATGTACCAAAGTGAATGAGCTTTTTGGAGTTTAGAAGTATAAATAGGG
>NC_091741.1:108450350-108612850 GCF_043380555.1 Nothobranchius furzeri
GCAAGGAGCAGTAATTCCGCTTGCAAAAACAAACAAGCAGAAAGCGCTTGGACAATTGATAAAGCGAGCGCAGCTCTGAGGGCATCCATGCTGTCGGCTAGTGTAAACACAGGTCGCACACGTGATGTCAGCAGTTTTTTGTCGCGGAAAGTGACGTTGCGGACCTTAAAACTCCGGTTTTGTCTGTCCACACTCAGACACCCAAAACGGAGAAAACGCAGATCTTCACTTTGGCCGGAGTTTTTAAAAAGATCCATTTTCGTGTGAAAAAACTCCGTTTTCGTGTGGATGACAGGCCAAAACGTAGAAAAATATCAACGTTTTTGCAGATCCCCGGCTACGTGTGGACAGGGCCTGAGTTTCCTTCCAGGTTGTCCTTGGCCACCTTTTACCATTGGCTGCTTTGTCTGCTGAAGCTCGCAATTTACCGGTCAATCTCTGTTCCTACCCTCACCTGTGGTCACCAGCTTTAGGTAGTGCTACAAAGAACGAGATCACAGATGCAAGCGGCCGGAGAAAGGGTCGCTGGGCTCTCCCTTAGAGAAGCTCAGTCATCCAGGAGGGGCTCGGAGTAGACCCGCTGCTCCTCCACATCGGTAATGATGAGTCAGACGTAATTGTAATGCTGAGAAACACCTTAACAAGGTTTGAGGTAAAAACTGGAGCCAAACTTAAGGGTTCTTTATGTCACACAGTCTCCCTCACAACCACCGACCTCCTCAAGGGAGGAACCACAGAGCCACTCAGACCATCCGAACTCCATTACCCAACATCCCCAGTGCCAGTCTTCCAGTTCACGTCACCCGCCAAGTCTACTTAAGGGAGTGCTGCACAACGCCGACTCACTCAGTCATCGTTCTCACCGAACCGAACTCAGAGTCCAGACCAGATCGTCTCAGATCACTCAGCCTATACAAACCAGATCAGCCCGATCTAAGAGACCTGACAACTCTTAGAAGTCAGCCCTGTGCTGTGGGAGCCGCCGTGCTCAGCTGTTTCTTTACACCGCTGTGCACCCGGCTCCTAGATTAAACAGCGTGCTCACTCCACCCGGCGTCAGTTCACTCCCCGCTTGGGTTAAGAAGCCACGCCACATCTCCAACTCTCGCTCAGCTCGAGTCAGCCACTACACTTTAAAGAGCAAGTCACCCCCAAATCAACAAGTTTTTTCTGATAAACTATATAAATGTGTGTCTAATCGTGCTGCAGACACGTGTAGTCAATAGTTTTGCACTTTAGTGCATTTTAGTTAAAAATTAAATATTCTGCCTGAAACTGTCAGTGTTGTGCCGTTGTCAGGTAAAAACTCTGCACTACATTTGAATTTAAATCTGCCACTGCTATTGGCTAAGAGGTATGCTATGATGTAAACTGGTACATTATGATGTCACAATGTCGTGAGTGTGTGTATTTGTTAGCGGCTCCGCCCTCTCGGTTTGCTAGGCAACAGCATTTGTTGCATTTTTCAAACATGAAGTGGGAGTGAAGTCCGCTTCTTGTAAGGGGTGACTTGCTCTTTAAAACATGAAAGGTAACAGAAGTGTGGAGATTTGCTTCTACTAACTGGTCAGACCAGAATAAGAGCCGCTATCATCATATAAATATTTAAATGCACGTAACTGCTGTGGGAAAGCACGTCCTACTTAATATCTATGCATAAAACAGCTAATAACTGCGTTTTAGAGAACCAGCACAAGCCAACGTCCCGTCTGACCTGGCTCTGTGTGAATCATTTTAATCAGTCTTTCAGTTTTTATTTATCTTTCAGCTCCGCTGCTTCCAGCTTTCAGCCACAAACTGGTAAACCGTTACCGGTACCAGTTACCCTACCTGAGCAGCTGAGCGGTGAGTAAAGTTTGTCCTTTTCAACATTTACCGATGAAAGCTGCTATGGATGCTTT
Organism: Nothobranchius furzeri; assembly: GCF_043380555.1. Classification (NCBI taxonomy): domain Eukaryota; kingdom Metazoa; phylum Chordata; class Actinopteri; order Cyprinodontiformes; family Nothobranchiidae; genus Nothobranchius; species Nothobranchius furzeri. The sequence goes on from NC_091741.1 coordinate 108,452,252, forward strand.
TGAATCAGAGCATAAAGAGGTTAGAGTCGAGTATTTTATTCTAATGGATTTTCATCCTCATGGAGGAAACCAAAACCGTACGATGTGGTGAGGATCAGAGTTTTGCACAGGTGGTTTAAAGCGTAAAGCCCTGTAATCTGTACACGGTTCTGCCCAGCACAGTCGGAGATTATCGTTATTCAAATTACGACCTGACACCGTTTTTATTTGTAAGGTTTGACTAAATCTGTCAGATTAAGTTAGTGATTTTAATGGTGAGGGTTTTTAGACGCGACGGTGCCTTGGTGTGGAAAACCGGGGGTCATTTCCAGCTGCTCCCGACGCATCTGTTCAGCTGCAGGAGCTAACACTATTATGGGATGTTGGCCACTGTCAAAAACAGCTGTCAATCACATCACATCTACTTTTTAGCAGATCACATAAACAATCGTCAGAAACAAATACAACAAATGCTTGAGCTATCTTCTGGGGGTACTGGTTCAGATCCTGGCTCTTACTCCATCCGGGGGGGGATTCCGTATTTTTAGCTTCACTCTCTGCCTTTTGTTGCCCGGCGTTCCCACAGTCGCTGGTGTGCCTTGAATGTTGGTAGCTCCCCTTCTTATTTCACTTTCTAGCAGGACTGTGCTCTTTTTTTTCCTAATGTCAACTTCTCTACAGTTTTAGCATCTGGTTACGGAAAGCGATTTAGGATAAATGCAAGGTTATTTTTCTACTTTCCTTATTCAGAATACAAATGAAAACCAACAAGCACTAATCAGCCATGTTTACACCTGATGTAACACAGGTGAGTAACTGCTGGATTAAATGGTTGCTGCTGCAACAGTTACATTAGAAAATCAGCACATCACTTCTAATAAAAACTGTTTTTACCTACCAGGATCTTCATCTATGTAGGTGACAGTGAGCTGCTATCTTCTGTTTAAACACCTCAACCTGCTGTAGTGAATGATGATGATAAATGACCCGCACTTGTATAGCGCCTCTCAGAGTAAGGACTCCAAAGCGCTTTACACTACAGTGTATCATTCACCCATTCACACACTGGTGGTGATGAGCTACGATGTAGCCACGGCTGCCCTGGGGCGCACTGACAGAGGCGAGGCTGCCGAGCACAGGCGCCACCGGTCCCTCCGACCACCACCAGCAGGCAAGGTGGGTTAAGTGTCTTGCCCAAGGACACAACAGTAGAATTCTCTGTCCGGAGCCGGAATTGAACCTGCGACCTTCCGATTACTGGACAACCCGCTCAACCTGTTGAGCTACTGCTGCCCACTAAATACACAGACAAAGGCAGGCCCCGCCCACTTCCTCTACATACCTTATGTTTCATTTCACTGTGGCAACACATTCTCATACCCTAACCGTCGAAAAATGATGCATGTGACCAAGCGTCAAAATATGACAATCAGGGGGGCCCAGAGCGTCGGTATTCGATGCCCGCGGTGAGACGGACATTTGACCGATTTGTGACCTACATAACCTTCCCCTCACCCTTATTCTAAACTTAACCAGTGTTGGGGTTATTAGGAGCGAACAATTCGTAAGCTTTAACTTACTTTTGGATTCTTCAATAAATTCTGTAAATATGGAACTATTTACTGATTTATTAATTAATTAAGATATTCTTAGATATCTTCGGGGCACCACCCTTTAATTAGAAAGGGAAATGAATCCAAAACTCTTATCAGTCTTTCTTGAAGTTCGTAGAATCCTCGGAGCAGAGACTTCTCTTCGACACAACAAAGCTACTGGACACAAAAATCTGAATTTTATAACATTTAATTAACAATTTGTCAAATGAATAAACAGTGGAATAGATGAATAATAACCGTGTGATATGATTGAAGATGGATGTGTTTGCATGTGATGGAGGATGTATGAATGGGGTCCTTTGTTCTCACAAAGGAGTAGTGTGTGTGTGTGTGTGTGTGTGTGTGTGTGTGCGTGTGTATGGATTCAAAATGGAGTCTTGAATACAAGATGGCTGACCCCTTTGTCTGGCTAAAGTGTGGGTGGCAACTTGCACTTTAACTTCCAAAGCACTTAGAATCAGTAGTAACTTAACCTTAAATCACTCAAAACATTTCAAAAGATCATGAAACAACACAAAAGATTAATCACAAATTAATATCTTTTAGTTTCAGCCTGGCCATGACAGAAACCATTTTAAGATACCAAACAATGATCAATAAGCAGTTTATTCTTTCAAAATGACCCGACGGACGTGTTTGGGACGAAAGAGGAAAACACGAAGCTACTTTTTAAGCAATAGCGCGGTTTTATTGCTTATTCTGGACTATAGAGGAAACGGGAGAAGAAAAGGAGAGAAAAAAATGAGTTTTCTGATCACCAAAGCAGCAAGGCGTCCCCCGCTGTTATGACTTGACGGTTCTCCGTTTTTCTCCGCAGTTTCCAGCATCATCCGTCGGTTTGATGCTTTCTCCGTTGTTTGGCGTTCACGAGTGTTTCTCCACGGGCTGGACAGAGACAGCAAAGTTTCTTTCTGTGCTGAGTTATAACTTACAGCGTGCTTGATGGAGTTGTTGCTTTCCTCCGCAGTTCTGTGTCCTCAAACATCAGCTGGAGGGGAGCAGAAACGAGCAGATCTGATGGGCTTGCAGTTTAGTTTCCAGCAGTTCCGTGGGCTCAACTTGGCACTTAGAGCTTCCGCGTGCTCAAGTTGTCGGAGCGTTGACAAGCGTGTCCTTACCGCCAGGTATCCTGGGCAAAAGAACGAGGATTCTTTGTCTCTGCTGAAGATTTATGGTCTTAGTTCGCGGGAAAGCTCCACGGCTTCCCGCACATGCGCAGAACGTGTTTCTGGTACTAGGCGGTGACGTCATCACAATGCTTCCGTGTGCAAAGCATCATGGGAAATGAAGTTTCTTGGCGCTGATGTGATTATTTGCTTTTCAGAGCAATTTAAGCACAGTCATTTTGGAGAAAATCACTGCATAGTAATTTCCTCATGAGGTCAGACCCTCAACATTCCCCCTTTTGGTTTCGGGGATCGCGCCCAAAGCTCGATCGTCGGAAGCACAGATGGGTTTGTTCCTCATGAACGTAGGTCGACTTGATTGTCGGAAGCACAGGTGGGTTTGTCCCTTAGGACGTTGGTCTCCTTGGACGCCTTTGTCTTTGGTCTTTGTCTTGGATCCTGGCGCCTTTGGTCTTTGATCCTGGTCAGGCACAAAGAGGATAGGAAACGGGATAGTCCCCAACGCGCATAACGAGAAGAAGCCACTCACGCAGGTGGTACGCAATGATGATGTCGTCCATGCGAGAGGTAGTAGTGTAGAAGGAGGAAGGTCGGTGGGCGGTTAACTCCACGAGTGGACACAAAGGCATCTCACCGCCGGCCATACAGTTCAGTTTATGGAGCATGCGGTGATGTACGAGATCCATAGTTCGCAAACGCGCATTGACCTATGTGGTCCCAAGATTCCCCCCTTTTTGGTCCAAAGGGTGGATCAGGACAGTCTTTGGGCTAAAACAAGGACCATAAAACTAAGAGGTACTACAATGTGCTGGTGCGTCAGACAGAGTCATTGACAGACTGAGCTGGGCCGGCACATAACCACTAGTCAATATGTGACCAAGTAAGAAACAAAAATACAGAAAACCCAAAAAAAAAAAAAACATGTAACATATAACATCCAAGAAAATTCATAGCAACCTTGAGGTCTCATAAAATACATTCTTAGGTCATACATTCAGTGTGTAGCTTATAAAGAATGTGACATAATGCAACACTCAGATAAAAATGTGAGGTAGACTAAAGTGAGAACTACTCTTAGGGTTACAAAATAATAAAGAAAATGTTGCTCACCCCCTTTAGACAGGTGTGGTACATTCACGCTTGGATTCTCCCCGAACGCGGTCACGAGGCACACCGTAGGTGAGCAAGTGCATCTTATCTTGGAGTTTCTTAACACGCCTGTAGGCGGAATAAGCAATCACGGCCGTGATGAGCCATCCCATCCCCAGGGCGACCAATGTGCAGATTAAGGTGGTATAATCTGTGTCAATGTAGCGTCAAAGTAAGTTCACGCGGGGTTTGTGTGAACTTAACGAGTTTGGTTCCTTCAATCAGTAATTGTTGGACAATTTCTAAATCGAAGGCAAAGTTATAACCCTGGAAAGCGTCCATGATCTCAATCTCTGAGTCATGCTGTTCGAGGTTGAGGTGATGGAGTGTCAGGTTTCTAGTTCAAAGTGGAAATGCCTACCGTCCTTTCAAATACCAAAGTTTAGCATCGACCTACCTATAGATGTGAGGTGTCACAATTATGGGAACGTTTAACAGGAAACCGAGTTCTAATTTTTTTCAACGTGAATGGGCATTGCACTACTTAGGCTGTACGCTAGGTGGATTTGTGAAAGGTGCACAGTAGAGGGGTAGCAGCTGTCAAGCTAACTTTGAGCAGGTCCAGTGGTACCAAGTACGGGGAAATACGACTTTCAACCAAGCTGTCCAGCGTGGAACTTACTTCCCTGAGCAGGTCCTACATCAAATCTCTCACCACTCGTGTGTACACAATATCCTGAGGTATGGTTTCAGACAAAGTCTTGATTGCACGTAGAGATTCATTAATCAGAGCAGAATGTAGGTTCCAAAGTACCCTGTAAGGTTTTAGTAGGTACTTCCTGTTAGAGGTCTAAGAGGAGTTACTCTTTGTTAGTGAAAGTGACGGCGGGGGGCCTGGTTCTTTGTCGGTTAGTACATGTTAATGGGTTAAACGTGCACTTTCCCCCCTTTCCATTTCCATGCATAGAACTATGTAGAGACTACGTCTACCTCCTGCGGGGAGTCTGGTCTCTGTACCCGTGGGGACGGTTTGACGTAGGGTTTGATTTGGTTTGCATGCACCCATTTGTAGACAGGCTCCTGTCTCGCTTTGGTGATGCGTAACCTGTATGCAACTGGAGAGAGTTTTGCCACGATCTCAAATGGTCCTGACCAGCAGGGCAGGAACTTCTTAGGTTTGCGTGCCGGTTGGGCGAACCGAAAGTAGAATACTTTGTCACCCACCTCGTATTCGCGGCTGGTTGTCTTTTGGTCGTAGTAGGCTTTAGCGCCTTCTACGTTGGTCTCCAGTTTCTTCTGAGCGTGCGCGAACGTAGCTCTGAGGTGTGTTTTCAAGTCTGCCACATACTGATGGGCGGTATAGGCAGTGGCAACACTTACATCCTCTGGGTGATACAGGAGGTGCAGTGGTAGAGTCATTAGTCTGCCGGTCATCATCTCAAAGGGCGTAACCCCAGTGGATCGCTGTGGAGTGGACCGTATGGCCATCAGGACCAGAGGGAGCTTGACGTCCCAGTCCTTCCCAGTGGAGCAGACGTACTTTTTGAGCATAGAGACGACCGTGCGGTTCATCCGTTCGACCTGTCCGGATGACTGTGGGTGATAGGGGAGGTGGAATCTCACTTCCACTCCCAGAAGTTCAAACAGGGACGTCATTACACTGGATGTGAAATGAGTTCCTCGGTCAGAGTCAATGCAGAGTGGAAGTCCCCATCGACTGAAAACGTGGTTAATCAGCAGTACAGCGGTTGTGACAGCTGTATCGTTTGGCGCTGGAAGGCATTCCACCCACTTTGTGAAACTGCAAGTTACAGTTAGCATATATTTGTTTCCTCTTGCCGATTTGGGAACCGGTCCAACCCAGTCGATCTGCAGGTGGGACCAAGGGAAGGTTATTCCCCTGCGTTGCAGTGGTGCTCTAGCAAGCGGCTGGGAGGGTTGAAACTGGGCACAGATGAGGCAGCCTTGGACATAGCTGTGTACATCCTTGGACATCGATGGCCAATATGCTACTTCTGTCAGTGACGCGAGGGTAGCTTTTGTTCCGCGGTGACCTCCAACCGGAGTGTCGTGGGCGTAGGCAAGCATCACTCCTCTGTGGTCGAGTGGAACAACCCAGCGCGGCGGGCTGTGATCGTCACGTATGTAAACTAACAAATCGTTTTGTAGTTTCAGATGCGCGAGTTGACGATGCAGGGTTACCAAATCTCGGCTTGCGCCAGTAGGTGGTGACGGTTGTTTAGACATCGGGCCCTTTTGGAGAAGCTCGCGGATGAGCTTCAGGTCAGGATCTTGTTCCTGCATGGTGACTAGGTCCGCATCATGTGGTTGTCTGCCTAGAAACACTGGTACCTCAACGGTCCGAGGTTCGTCTGCCTGTTTAGCATGGCGACGAGTAATCGCGCAGACCTTGTGAACGGCCTTGGGTGGAAGCCACTCGTCTTTGAATTCCCAGCAGGTTCCCTGGTCAGCACCGAGCTTAGCAAGGCGGTCAGCTTCGTCATTACCATCTTTCTCTGGACCTAGGGTCCTGGAGTGACCTTTGACCTTTTTCCAGTAGACCATTATGCCTTTCTCAGTGGTGAGCAGATCACACGCTAGGAATAACTCCGAGTGTTTCACGTCTCTGTTCCTGGCGTTTTTCATGTTGTTCTCCTTCCACATGGGGAAGTGAGAGATGAAACTGTGTCTAGCGTAGTTTGAATCAGAGCAAAGGACGATTTGAGTGATGTCCAAGGCTGCCGCCTGCTGGAGGGTTATCAACACTGCAGCAATTTCGGCGTACTGACTAGACTTTTGGCCCAACCGGTAGTGATTTGGTTGCTTGGTGTCACAGTCCACCCAAACGACTCCAACCCCAGCACGGAGCTGGCCTTCGTGAAGGTAGGCGCATCCGTCAGTGTAAACCTTCGGAAGCCCTTGGCAAACATTCTCATCAAAGTAGCGATGATTGGATGCGGTTGGGTAGACTGCGGCAGGTGTGTCCAGGGGGCCCCTGACGGAGTCAGAGTCACAGTGCTGGCAGCCTGCTAGCCCTTGTCCTAGTGCTAGCTTGGTGTTCTGACCATACTTGACCTCAATGTTGTATCCTTGGAGCACCATCATCCACGTCGCAATGCGGCTGTTTGACACTCTTCCTTCGCGCAGTCGCTGGCTGTTTAGGAAGGTGACAGGCTGATGACACGTTTCAATGATCACTTTCTGTCCACCGATGTAACTACGAAAGTGTTCGACGGCCCAGACTGTAGAGAGGAGAGCTCTCTCGCAGTCTGAGAATTGGAGTTCCACCTTGCTCAGAGGCTTGCTGGCGTATGCCACAACTCTCATGTCCTGATCGTGTTTCTGCTTCAAAGCAGCGCTCAGGCAGTGAGAGGAGAAAGTAGCCTCTATGTAGAACTCTTTATCCTTGTCTGGGTAAGCCAGACAGGGTGCGGACGCCAACTTCTGTTTTAGAAACTGGAAGGAGAGTTCTTGGGGTCTGTCCCACACGAAAGGTGTGTCGTTCCGAAGCAGCTCAGTGAGGGGCCTCGCTGTTTCAGCGTACTCCTCAATGAACTGTCTGGAGTAGTTGCAGACTCCGAGGAAGCTCCTGAGTTCAGTCAGATTAGCTGGGGCTTTGATGTCCTGAATGGCTCTAATGCGTCCCGCTTGGGGCTCGACTCCATTAGGGCCAACCAGCAGTCCAACATACTCCACTTTGGTTCGACACCACTGTCCCTTGAGAATCGCCAATTTAGCTCCGGCGTCAGCGAGCTGTTGCAGCACGTGACGGAGTTCGGCCAGGTGCTCCTCGAAGGTTCGACTCCTCATCAAGATGTCATCGACATATATGAGGTTCCCTCTGGAAGCAGCATCTGACATGGCTTTGTGGAGGAAGATGTTGAACTCGGCAGGTGAGTTAGAGTAGCCAAAGGGGCAGCGGTTCCAAGTATATTGGCGATTTCCAAAGGAGAAAGCCAGTTTATACTGGTCCGCCGGCTCAACCTTCATGGTCCAGAAGCCGTTGGCTACGTCAACCGTAGAGAAGAAACGAGCATCTCTGACTCTGGCTAGCTCCTGATCTAAATGGATCATAGGCCACCTGGAGAGAGGTACTTGTTTGTTCAGTGCACGATAGTCTATGGTGAGACGCCATTTCCCAGTCGGTTTCAGAACCGGCCAGATGGGAGAGTTGTAAGTGGAGTTACACTCTCTGATGATGTTTTTCTCCTTCAGCTGATCGAGGATCTCCTGGATCGACTCATAAGCAGCGAGGGGAATCTTGTACTGACGTACAAAAGTAGGAGGGGCATTCGGGTTCGTCGGAATGCGAACCGTGTGCAGGTTTGTGAGTCCACAGTCCAGGGAGTCCCTGGATAAGACGGACTGAAACTCATAGAACAGGCTTCTAAGCTCTGCTCTCTGCTCCTCTGACTCCAGCGCATCCGCTTTGTCAAGCTGCTGGCTGACTTCGGCCTCGAAGCCGTCATAAGGTTCAGAGGAGGAGGGTCTCTGGTGTTCCGGGCTTTCAACCGGTGACTCAGAGGGTTGAGTATTTATTGCAAAAACCGTTAGACACTGACCGCTGTCAGTATCTAAGGTTGCACTGCAAATGGGTTCCTCAGGAAGGGCTTCATGCCGCTTGATGGTAATCATTTGTGAAGGGAAAGTACTGAATGTGTCTACACCAACCTGTCTGTCGTTCAAGAACAACGGAAGTTGTCCGATCACAGGGACTGAAAGTTCGAAGTCATGGAATGAGCTATCTATCAGCATGCCCAAGGGCTTTCCTGCCGGCAGGTGGATAGGACTCTGGGTCGGATTTTCGACCAACAAGTACGCAGAACGATTGTTCAGCTCCAAGAGTGGCGTGCCACAGACGGCTAAGTTGAGCTCCAAGAAGTGTGGTGATGGCTGGAAGAAGGCCTGTGTGCCTGGCAGCTTCTGATGCTTCATCAGGGTCAGACGAACAGGCACTCCTTTGACCTGTGGGGGCAGAACCGTGCTGGCCTCAACCACTGCACGGCAGGCCTGTGGAATGGTCTGACCGGACAGCAAGTGTTCAGGGCCTTCTGAGCGAGGCTCAGAGGAAGGTGTGGCCCGGGCCCAAAGGACTTGATTGCAAGTGTCCAGCTGGGCACCTAGTCGAACCAGCAGATCTGCTCCAATGAGTGCAGGTGGATCAAGCTGTGGTATGATGCTGAATGTATGTGTGAGCTGTCTTGCTCCAAGTTGGATAGTCAGAGAGCAGACCTCTGGCGCTTTCAGGAGCCTCTGCGGCCAAGTAGGTGACAAGAGCCGATGGCTACGTGTCACACTGACCAGAAGGGGGTCCTTCTGACGCAGGTGTTCAAACGTCTGCTGGCTGATGGCTGACTTTTCAGACCAAAGAGCAAGGCGAGCATCTGAGATGTGGGTGCAGTTGATGGTAAGACCACCAACTATGTGTGGTGCATATGGCTGCAGGCTGACGTTCCTCAGCGAGCAGAGAAAAGATGAATGTGTGCGGAACGGAGTTCCAGGAGCGGTTTCATGCCTTTGCAGGCGGACATCGTCTGTGGGAGCTGTAGGGAGGGGCATGACCTTGGAACAAGGGTTTTGCTGCTCACTTATGCTGACTTCAAGAATGGAGGATGGTCGGCTGCTATCCGGGTTCCAGGGCTTAGGTGTGTTCACCTGGGCCCACAGTTGACCCTTCTGACAGTCGATGAGGGGAGCTAGACGTTCAAGCAGGTCCTGACCAACGAGAAGTGGTTCAGTGTCTAGCTGGCAGACATAAAACGGGTGAACCAGAGTCATGTCTTGGAAGGTGATGTCCAGCCACGCCCGGTGAGTGATACACTCCCGGGTCTGGGTGTAGCTGGTGATTTTCAGGTCACAAGGTTCAACCTGGACTGGTTTCCCGAGCGACCGCATGGTGTCAGACACGCGATGGAACAGTGTGGAGCACATCAGGGTGATTTCTGAGCCGGTATCCAGCAGAGCATCAACCTGTATGCATCCACCTATGTTGGTGTTACAGTACAAACGGCGAGCATGATCATGGTTTGTTAAGTCACCAAGGAACTTCAGAAATTTAGTATCAGATTTCTCTGGGGGGTAGATTTCAGGAGACTCCTGTGATCTACCAGTAGTGTTCCCCCAGCTGATCAGGTAGGTCCTGGCCACGCTGGGGGGTTGAGCCACGCCTAGTCATGCGGACGTTGGCTCCAGGTCTGGCTTCTTAGAAGAAGACTTTGGTGCAGGGGTCTCATCTGCAGATCTCAGCTGTTCCTTCTGTTTAGCTAGGAACTGCTGAAACATCTCCTGGAGGTCGGCTTTGGTCAAGTACTCACCTGCGGACTTGTGTTTGGGACCTACCTGTGGGCGGCGCTCCTTAAACCTTCCACTGTTCCGACCTGCTTGCCGTTGGTTTTGGTTGGGCCACTTCCTGTCTGATTGTCCAGACCTAGGCGGCCAATCAGCACCCCCCTTCCCCTGTTGAGGAGATTGGGACTGCTCTCGCGGTTTAACAGGTCTAGGTTTAGCAGATTTTGGCTTAGTGGGTGGAGCTTCTGTGCCTTCAAGCTCCAAACGCGGCTCGGCGTCGGGAGCTAGGTGCATGACGCGGTGATGTGCGTCAGGCTTTTGGGGCTTTCCGCCGGCTTCCCAAGCCTGTTGAGCGTATCTCCTAATCTCCTGAGTTGTCAGTTTTTTCATCCGACAATACATTGAGACTTCGGAGCGAACACACTCGTGCAGGTTGTGAATGAACAGGGATCTGAAGGCAGGGTCTTCCTCGAGCCCAGGGCCATTTCGACCTTGGAAATAAGCACTTTTGAGTCGGCGATAATACTCTCTGGGGGGTTCGTTCCTCCCGTGTTTGATGGAGAAGGCCCCCATTGTAGCTGACGCAGAGTCTGCATAAGTGGCGTATTCATCCCTCAACGCTCAGCAGAGCGAGGAGTACCGATCTCGAATGTCAGGTGGTAGAGTTTCCATGAAACCGTGCACCGTTCTAGATGTGGTTTTCCAAATTAGCTTGAGCTTTTCCCTTGAAGAAGGTGCTGGAAGATCAAGCAGACAACGTTCTATCTCCCTGAGATAATCGTCAACGTTGGATTCATTGGTGTTAGGATCAAAGCGTTCTATGTCTTTAGCTAGCGATTCAATTTGACGTACACGGAGCCCTGACTCACGGTACGGCGCGTCATCCTCTGACTCTGACCCACGGTCTGTCTCAGAGGGCGCTGGATATCGCTGGTGTGCTCTGGGCTCCCAATGTTGACTCCTGGGGCCCAAATCGGGGTCCGGCATGCTGTGGCGGGCTGCTGGCACGTCACGTGGGTGTCTTGGGAGGTCCTCCTCCCGGGGCACGTCTGCGTAGTGCAGCCTGCGTCTTTCAACTGGGGCTTCTGCGTAATACACTTTGTCCGGATACGGACTGGCGTATGATGCTTTGTCCTGCAGCTGGTTACCGGCATGCCGAATACCGGAGTAGCTAGGATGGGTGGATGGTTGAGGTGCAGCTTGGGGTGCATAACCCCAATCGGCACCTTGCACCCTTTGTGGACTGGGGGAGCGGTCTAAATAGAGGTGCCGCTCAGCTGGTCGACTTCTCACTGATTGAGAAGGCCGTGAAGTTGAGGGTGGTGGTCCAACCTGGGATTCGAGGGCGAACTGCTCTCGGCCCCTAGGTGGTCCTGAATGCCCTAGAGTGTGTGTAGGGAACGGGGCCGAAGGTTGGGACAGATGAGCTTCATCTCTCCCCTGCGGCGTGCGTCCGTCCAGAGAGTCACGGTGTTTCCCCCCTTCCCACTGTCTGTTGTCATCAGCAGAAGGGGGCGGGGTCTTCTCCCCATCTTCCCCAGAATCGGTGCTGGTGTTGTCTTCCTCGATCAGCCTTCCATTTCGCTGTTTTTCAGCTAGCATACTCTGGAGGTTCTTGATCTTCTGACCACGTTGGAGTCCTCTCTGATAGAGGATCAGGGCTAACTTAGCTAAATAAACCTGGATTGGTTTTGTACCATCCGGGTTTTCTATTTGATCAATTACAGCTTCTAGCTCGACGCTACGCTGTTCTTCAGTGAAATCCCTAGAAGGGTAGTCGGGTTCTCGAGCAACCGCGACCAGTTTGGACAATATTTGTCCAGAAAGTAGGCCAGGTTCATAGTCGTGGGCCGCAGCGCCACCTGGTTGCTGGGAGTTGGTCAGTTCACTACTCTGTCCCTCCATTTTTAACAACCGAACCAAAAATAGCCTAGTAGAGCTTCTGCAGATAGCTCAAGCTGCACCTTTTGGGCAGCAACTGCTAGCTTTGTAGCAGAAAAACACTAAATTAACCTTTGTGCGCACAGGTTTTAGCGTTTTAAGATTGCACGGAATGCCGTGACTAACGCCTAAAATACTATTCCTTTCAGTATTTTAGCAAAAGCTGGTGCGTTGCCGTAGCAACGTCTTACAACACTTGCAGTGTTAAATATGCTAGTTATTCCTTCAGAATATTAGCAAACAAGGTGTTATCAGTCTTTGAGTGAAGGTTTCAGTTAGTTATAATAGCCACTGTGAGTTAAAGTCGCTAAATTAGCAGTTAATTTTAGCCTAAAAGGGTTAGTCAGAATTACTTACACGCTGCACCTTTAATGAGGAACTGAATTTTAACCTAAAAGGTTAGCCAGAATTAATTACACGTTGCACCTTTAAGGAAAAACTGAATTTTAACCTAAAAGGTTAGCCAGAATTAATTACACGTTGCACCTTAAGGAAAAGCTGAATTTTAACCTAAAAGGTTAACCAGAATTAATTTACACGTTGCACCTTTAAAGAAGCACTGAGTTACTGGTGAGAGTTCGATGCAGCTTCCTGCTCAGCGAAATCAGCACCACTCTGTTGCTGGTTCAAGGCTGAACAACGGATTATTTTTAATTCAAGCTCTTTGGATTTATTTGTTTGTTTGTGCCGGATAGAAATCTCTGTGTATCCAAGCCTCACACGGGGCACCAATAAAATGTTGGGGTTATTAGGAGCGAACAATTCGTAAGCTTTAACTTACTTTTGGATTCTTCAATAAATTCTGTAAATATGGAACTATTTACTGATTTATTAATTAATTAAGATATTCTTAGATATCTTCGGGGCACCACCCTTTAATTAGAAAGGGAAATGAATCCAAAACTCTTATCAGTCTTTCTTGAAGTTCGTAGAATCCTCGGAGCAGAGACTTCTCTTCGACACAACAAAGCTACTGGACACAAAAATCTGAATTTTATAACATTTAATTAACAATTTGTCAAATGAATAAACAGTGGAATAGATGAATAATAACCGTGTGATATGATTGAAGATGGATGTGTTTGCATGTGATGGAGGATGTATGAATGGGGTCCTTTGTTCTCACAAAGGAGTAGTGTGTGTGTGTGTGTGTGTGTGTGTGTGTGTGTGTGTGTGCGTGTGTATGGATTCAAAATGGAGTCTTGAATACAAGATGGCTGACCCCTTTGTCTGGCTAAAGTGTGGGTGGCAACTTGCACTTTAACTTCCAAAGCACTTAGAATCAGTAGTAACTTAACCTTAAATCACTCAAAACATTTCAAAAGATCATGAAACAACACAAAAGATTAATCACAAATTAATATCTTTTAGTTTCAGCCTGGCCATGACAGAAACCATTTTAAGATACCAAACAATGATCAATAAGCAGTTTATTCTTTCAAAATGACCCGACAGACGTGTTTGGGACGAAAGAGGAAAACACGAAGCTACTTTTTAAGCAATAGCGCGGTTTTATTGCTTATTCTGGACTATAGAGGAAACGGGAGAAGAAAAGGAGAGAAAAAAATGAGTTTTCTGATCACCAAAGCAGCAAGGCGTCCCCCGCTGTTATGACTTGACGGTTCTCCGTTTTTCTCCGCAGTTTCCAGCGTCATCCGTCGGTTTGATGCTTTCTCCGTTGTTTGGCGTTCACGAGTGTTTCTCCACGGGCTGGACAGAGACAGCAAAGTTTCTTTCTGTGCTGAGTTATAACTTACAGCGTGCTTGATGGAGTTGTTGCTTTCCTCCGCAGTTCTGTGTCCTCAAACATCAGCTGGAGGGGAGCAGAAACGAGCAGATCTGATGGGCTTGCAGTTTAGTTTCCAGCAGTTCCGTGGGCTCAACTTGGCACTTAGAGCTTCCGCGTGCTCAAGTTGTCGGAGCGTTGACAAGCGTGTCCTTACCGCCAGGTATCCTGGGCAAAAGAACGAGGATTCTTTGTCTCTGCTGAAGATTTATGGTCTTAGTTCGCGGGAAAGCTCCACGGCTTCCCGCACATGCGCAGAACGTGTTTCTGGTACTAGGCGGTGACGTCATCACAATGCTTCCGTGTGCAAAGCATCATGGGAAATGAAGTTTCTTGGCGCTGATGTGATTATTTGCTTTTCAGAGCAATTTAAGCACAGTCATTTTGGAGAAAATCACTGCATAGTAATTTCCTCATGAGGTCAGACCCTCAACATTCCCCCTTTTGGTTTCGGGGATCGCGCCCAAAGCTCGATCGTCGGAAGCACATATGGGTTTGTTCCTCATGAACGTAGGTCGACTTGATTGTCGGAAGCACAGGTGGGTTTGTCCCTTAGGACGTTGGTCTCCTTGGACGCCTTTGTCTTTGGTCTTTGTCTTGGATCCTGGCGCCTTTGGTCTTTGATCCTGGTCAGGCACAAAGAGGATAGGAAACGGGATAGTCCCCAACGCGCATAACGAGAAGAAGCCACTCACGCAGGTGGTACGCAATGATGATGTCGTCCATGCGAGAGGTAGTAGTGTAGAAGGAGGAAGGTCGGTGGGCGGTTAACTCCACGAGTGGACACAAAGGCATCTCACCGCCGGCCATACAGTTCAGTTTATGGAGCACGCGGTGATGTACGAGATCCATAGTTCGCAAACGCGCATTGACCTATGTGGTCCCAAGACCAGCTTGCGCATGCAAAGCTTAATTGAAAATTACTGAGTTAAGGTTAGAATGGGGGTGAGGGGAAGGTTAAATCGCTAGAGGTTAAAGGTGAAATGTCCGTGTTACCATGGGCATCGGATATGGATGCCCATGGTAACACGTGTCCCTGCGCATCCTCTCCTGATGAGCTGGGGTACCCTGGTTGTCATATTTTGACGCTTGGTCACACGCGTCATTTTTCAACGCTTAGGGTGTGAGAATGCGTTGACTGTGGCTCTGCGGGCCTTATTACCGCCTAAACCTACTTCATAACCTCACGTATTTAGAATACAGGCATGATGTATTTTTATCTTGAATCATCTCTACAAATAACACAAGCCTGGAGGAGTTCCACTGTGTGGTGGAGTTCAAGCCCCCACAATGCGGGAAAGAAATTGAGTCCAATGCGGAAGTGAAATAAATTGCAGTTCCACCGTCATCCACTGGGGGATGGTGTCAGAAGCGAGCAAATCCTCACTGACTCCCATGTTAAAAATACCAATTTCACAGCAGAAATAAACATGTTTACAGCCTGGTACCAAAACATGTTTTTGGTTTAAATGATCTAGTTTACACTCATGACAACTCTGAGGGGGGGGTGAATTTTTTTCTCACTCTTCTGTTTAAGTGTATTAAAAGCCTAAAATTCTGTATAATTAATGAGCATCAGACCCACGTGACCGCAGAGCTAGCTCCGTGGAAAGGCCTCAGTAGAGCCTCGGTCTCGCTTGGAAACTGCTCCGTCAGTTTCAGTCTCTAAACTTAGACCATTAGTTGTAGCGTTTGTGCGTTCTTTTTTGGATATTATTTGTGCAATTGTTGGAGAAAATGACTTGCTGTGGCATTAATTGCACTAATAGAGCGTCCAAGGAGTCTCCACTTCATTTTTTTTCGGTAAGTAAAATTATATTTATGTATTTTAGGTCACTGCCGAGCTGAGCTTAGATTTTAACATGTACTGTTTAACCAAGACATTTAAATGTAATAGGGTAAAACCCAGTGCATTTAGCATAATGCTGCACTTTAGAAAATGGGTTGAAATATAACATGTTGGTGGAGCTGGGTTCCAACTATCGGCTTGTGTAGCTCTCGGGAGACCGATGTTTTCCACCCTTATCCCCTCCCCGCAGCTCGGCGCATCTCTGTCTGATGCGCGGGCTGCCGGCTTGTGGAGCTCTGGGATGGAAACCTTTCCACCCGGTTCTCCCCAGCGGCAGCTCTGCGCATCTCAGATCGCAGCAGCGCTTGTCTGCTGTGCGGCTGCCGGCTTGTGGAGGTCTCGGAGACCTCTGTGTTCCACCCGGTTTTACCCAGCGGTCAGCCCGGCGTATCTCTGACTCAGAAGCTCTGGTGTTGTTCACAGTTAACTCCGGTTGTAGCTAGGTTGCTACCTCCATTAGCTTAGCTCCCACCTCCACGTTAGCTTTAGGTTAGCTTCAGGTTAGCTTGTAGCTAGTTCGACCGGGTGTTGTCAGTTGATCCCAGCCAATTGCAGCCCCACCCTCAGCTCCACCTCTCTTCCCTTTTGTGGAATTGTCTGGGCTTGACGGAACCTGTGACACGGTCAAAATGGCGGTGGTGGCCACCTCCCATTTTTCTTCAAAAACGTGTTATTGGAGCCTATGGAAACCCATTGTCCATATGTGTATATGTCGATGGTGGAGTTTCTAATGCTAACAGTTAGCTTCGACTTAACCAGTCAAGGCATGCTCTGCTGTTTCCTGGACGCTGAACCAACAACAGCCTTCCTCGTCATTAGTCGAGATGGGTGAGTCCATGAATGTTAAGTGACAGTGTGACTAAGATTTTTAAGGATTTTCTAATCCTAGAGTTTCACCGTCTGTTTTCTATCAGAAGCTAATGCAGCAGATAGGTGTAGGAGAATATTTTCATGTTCAGCCTTTATGAAAAACTTAGAGTGACCCGTTAGAATCAGAAATAATAATTCAAAATGTTTTTTCGAGGCTGTGTGCTGTAAAATTGGACATTTTAATCAAATGCATCACTGTATTATTTCCTGCAACTTCAGCTGTTAACTTTAATTTTTCTCTAAGTGTTTTTCTCCCTAGAAGAAGCTACAACGATGTTCTGCTGAGCTGTGGTGGCCTCATGGAGGGGGCCATCGTCTAGCAGACTGCTGCTAACTACTTTCTTTGACATTGAATGTGCTACCACTAGTTTACCCGTTTAATTATATGTTACACATGTTTTGTGTGTGTGTGTGTGTGTGTGTGTGTGTGTGTGTGTGTGTGTGTGTGTGTGTGTGTGTGTGTGTGTGTGTGTGTGTGTGTGTGTGTGTGTGTGTGTGTGTGTGTGTGCTCCGACTTCTTGATCCCCAGTGACACTATGTGCAACCTGCTGGGTTCATTATATAGGAAACTTGTTACTGATTGGCTTAATGAAATGACCTGTATTGGAATGTTTGCTATGTGAAGGTCCTTGAGACGACTCTGGTTGTGTTTTTGGCGCTTTATGAATAAAATAAATTGAAAACTTGAATTATTTTAGCAATGGTTTTATTTTTTTAGAGATGTTCTTTGTAGTTCATGCTCTTCTCTCAGGAAAAAGAAAAAAACAGACCAAAGCTTCTCAATGACATTTCAACTTTTATTCACCTTACATTTTTGAACAAATGTCAGCATGAGTCAGAAAATACAGAAACCTAAATCAAAAGCCATAAACAACGATTCTGATTTGTGTTGAGTGTGTGTGGACTGGCAAAAAATACTTGATTGCATTTAGTCTTAAACCTTGATGGATGGGCTGCATTTAATCATGCCTGGATGGGTACCAGTTGGACTCAGCTCAGCCCAGAACTCACTGACCATTTTAAAAATGGTCCTTGTTCATTCTGACTCAAAGCTTAAAGGTATACCAATCGATGTTTTTCTTCCGGGTGGATCACGTCAACCATTGGTCCGCAAAAATGTCAATTTCTGGTCAAGCCAATCCTGGGTTAGTTTTCACTTCCTGTGTATGCGCACTCTGTGCACCCCCGCACTCTCATGGAAATCAGAAAGAGGCTAACGCCGTCCAGTCCGCCCGCCACAGACGCCGCTGTTGCTGGTTTTCTGCTCGAGAGGTAAGCTAACGTTCTGCATGCTATTTTTAGAGCTTCTTATTACATTACGGTTGGCAGCTACTTGTAAACAGGCGCTGGGAGAGTGTTGTTCAACGTGGAGAGGGTGGTTCTTTCCTGAAATTCAGAAACATTGATTGCCATATTTTTAACCGTGGCTGCAGCAGAGGTCTTTTAGCCTCTCTGGTTTTTCTAGCAACGTCCCTTTGCTCCATCTCATCCTCCAGCTTTGTTGGCTCAGATGGCGGCACAGTGATTGCCGGGGTAATGAACCCTCCATGCCTTCTAACCTCTCCCATATTAGCTGGCCAAACACAAGCAGTGTTTTGGCTGCCGCCCCAGCCCATTTTCCTAACAAGCTGCAGTGATACCCCCTTTGGCGGCCTCCCACAAAGCACTGGACTCACGCATGGGAGCACAGCCATTGCTCTACTCTGTGGCTGAGGGAGTGTGTTTCCTCCCAGCTAGAGGGCAGAACGCTTATGCATCCTTCATACTTCTGTGGAACATCACGTCCTCCCTCCTGTCACCTACCCTCTTATTGTCTGGAGGTGTTTGGCCCATTGTCCCTGTAAATCTCCTGGCCTCTAACCGGTGCCGAGCACCTTTTTTCCAATTTCACAAGTCCCCGTTTGCCCCATCTGCCCTAAAAAATGTACTCACTTCATCTCCTTGTTGCCCCTTTTTGCCCCCTAAGTGCATTCTGATGATTTTCTCTGTAGCTTGTTTTGGCAGCAGCTCAATGAGCCGTCATGGCCATTTAATGGCTGGCTGCTCTCTAGCCCTGCGCTGCTGCCAGATCCTGGCACACATTCTCCCTCTCCTGCACCCCTCCAGCCTGCAGAATTGATGCTGTTCTTTACTCACATCACAGTTTTGCACTAGGGACTCCTGAAGAGGGCTTTATGGTAAATTACACACCAAAATGCTATAAAACCTGAAACAGGCCTACAACATAGACAGAATCACGGTGATTGGTAACTATGCAGAGACAAGTCTGTGACAAAAACTGGAATATTCTGACTCGGGATGGATTCAGGAATGTTACAGCAACCACAGAACAAAGACCCAGTCCAGATGAAAGGCAGTGCAGAGAGCACAGCATGCAGACCTTTTAGGTCAGAAAATAAACTTACATTTCACTCATCAGCCATCGTCAGTGCGCCCCAGAGCCACTGTGGCTACAGTGTAGCTCATCACCAGCGAGTGAATGTGTGTGTGCGTGTGTGAAGGACTAATAATGTTGTGAAGCACCTTGTGGGGCTATTGAACCCTAGAAGGTGCTTTTCCATTTATTTACTTTATTAAGCACAACATGCTGGCACATTGCTGGGTGGTCTAAGACCCAGATTGGACCCTTTTTGCTTCTAACACTACCTTAATGCTTGATGTCGATGGTCTAATATGTTCCTCAGAGGTTCTGGTCTATACCGACAAGACAGAACCTCCTGTTCCCCCACAAGTTCTCGACTGGACTGAGATCTGGTGACTGGCGGCTGTTGGAGTCCAGTGAACTCATGATCATGTTCTAGAAACCAGTTAGAGACGACCTGAGCCTTGTGACATAGTGGGACACAGAGATGGGTCCATGTGGTCATAAAGGGATGGACATGGTAGGCTGTGGTGTTTTAACCAGGCTCAGGTGGGACTGAGAGGACCAAAGTGGTCAAAGGTCAACCCCCGCCTACACACACCCACACTAATACATCACCACCAGCAGGGGGCGGAGAAGAACCAACTGGTTGCAGATAGGGATCCGATAAATCGGGATGGGAGTGAGCCGCAGTCACAAAAAAGACTCAGGCTAACCTTCACTATTGCATAAAGTATCACCAAACATTTTTATGTTACGTAGATATGTAACCATGGACGTAATTTTTTGGGGGGGACAGGGGTACATGTCCCCCCCACTTTTTCCAAAGTCAAGTTTTGACCCCTGCACTTTTTACCATCCAAAAACAATATTACGCTGTTAAATTGACACTGGTTGAGCCAAGCAGAAAACAACCGTTTGTGTTGAAGCCTGTTTCCCATTAGAGCACACTGTAAAGACCCCCCCCCCCCGTGCCCCTCCCCCCACTTCTAAAGTGAAAATTACGTCCATGTATGTAACATATATATGATAATCTGTCATTTCCATAATCCTAACCCTACATATCTCTTGTCTAGAGTGTTGCATGTCTCTGGAGATTAAGCAGCCTTTTCGCTGGAGGGCTTCTGGATGACCTTTACACACTGACACAACATACGCATGGCAGGTTGGACAGCTCATGGGCAGCATTACTTTCTTTTGGGCATTTCTCCTTAGAAACAGACTCTTAGAAGGGCAGTGAGACTCCCTCGACTATAAGTCACCCTCGAGTTTCCTGTGGGGGGAGCATGGGGTACCAGGCCTCTTCATTCAGGCAGTCGGGTTTCTGTACAATCGTATAAACACGATATCATGTTTCCCTTTGGAGCAGTGGAACTAGAGACACTTGACATGTCTATGTGTGTCTTTAAAGCCTGTAGGGCTGTGGCGGTGACGTTTATGACATCACTTGTCATTGCCTCTTTGGCTGATGCTGGTTTTTGCACCATGATGGTTGCTGCAGAGAAACTCTCCGTAATGAGTCAGGAAGCACACATAGCTGAAAGTTTAACGTCAGGCATGTGACAAGTTCAGTGTTGCACCACATCCAACCTCTCCTCCTCCGCTAACTCAACACAGTGTGTCTGTCTGCTCAAACAGTCGTAAAGTCATCTATGAACAGCGTGTTTGCCTGTAGTCAGCTACAGTGGTGCTCTGTAGAGGAACAGAAGCAGCCAGTAAAACACCGTGATGTAAAACAAAGCAAGAACAGCTGCTGACTGCTGATTGTGGCTCTACTTCCACTTTAGTCTCCAAATTCTCCTAAATTAGAGGTTACAAATAATGAAAACGATTTTTTTTTCCAAGAAATTCAAAGCTGCTGAGTTTAGTCAGAGTAGAGGAGGAAGCTGTGGCCATGCACGGAGCAGCTCCTTAGGAAACTTTAAGCCTGTCATGGAAACTTTATTAGAAACACCAACAGGAACATGCATATTTTAGTATTTTATTCACTTTTTCATGAAGTTATTTGGACAATTAATCTGATTTACTCAAAATGAATAAACAACACCCATGGATGGCAGTCAATTAATAGATGAAATGCATCGGTGATGGGAGGAGATCATCAGTCAGTCTCAGAGTCATCTCTTCATTCCTGGGACATGCATCTGATCAGTGGACAGTGGAGGAGAATAGATTTCCCATTTTCCAATATGTCCAGATGAAACTCTGTGACCTTGGGTGATTGAAATGATTTGCTCTTGCCTTTCAGAACAGCTCACTGTAACGTGTGTTTGTGTGCAAACACGTCGACTTCATTAACGCCCAAAAGAACGTTTGTTCTTCATTTGTCCTGTGGACCAATCAGGTGAATTTGAGCTGCAGAGACAGCAGTGTTGTTGTTTCGGATACGAGAAGGTTACTGTGATGGTGGAATGAAAAAGTCTTTATTTTAAATAAAACAAATAAAAATTAAAATAAATAGACAATTATCTGCATCTCAGTGGAGCCGCTAGCAGTTACACGTTGCATTTATTAATTACATGAATTTGACACTAGTTTGACAAGGGTAATAATGAGTAGTGGGTTACGCTCAAACGTAATTAGCCATAGTTACTAATTACTTCTTCAAAATTCAACTGTTCGTAACAGAGTTATAATATTATAAAGGTAACTAAAGACCAGAAAAAGTAACTATTGCAATACTTTGGTAATAAAAATAAATTCTTAAGAAATCTGCGGCACAAAGTGACTTAAAATACTTAAAGAGTAACTAAACCCCAGAATAACTTTTTTTGCTCGTAAACTGTATAATTGGGTCTTTACAAATGCAATATTTCTGTTTCTCTGCATTTTTGACATGTTTGTGTAAACTTGACTAAATCTAGAATCTAGGTCTAAAAACGTCTTAGTGCTGCTCCCTGTTGTAGAACAGCCTCTACTGCATTTTAAACTTGTGATTGACTGGGGCTGGTACAACGTCACGTCATCGATATAGTCTCCTCCCACTCCCCCTCTCTCCCAGAATGAAAATTCCTCACACTTGGCCATGCCACTCTGTGTCTCCTGGCAACGCCCACTTTCATGGCATTTTTTAAATCTTGACTAGGGGTGAAGTTACATTTTCTGATGGTGTGCAGGCCCTCTTTAAATTTGAGCATCTGACCTTGTTCTATGATATAAAGTCTGTACTCTTTTGTAATCTATATTTCCCGAGTTCCTACCCAGGCCTTTACAGCAAACCGAATCATTTGAGTCTAGAGCGTTGATCAGTAGGAAGCCTAAGTCACGCCCATCTACTTCCCTGACCATGGGTCCCTGGAAGGATAAAAATTAACATAAGTCAATGGGGCTAAAAACACTATTTTCTAGTGCCGCTTGTTTTGTGCCATGGATTTCACAAATAATGTTCGTGAATTTTAAAGACACATTTTGATACCAAGAAGATGCTTATTTTCGAACGGGGAGAAATGTTATTTTAGGTTTATGTGAAAATAAGTCCAGGGCTACAAATGTGCATCACCAAAGTGACGTGATCAAAACAGACACGGAGAAAAACAGGGAAAATGGCTGTACGTTCAGCAAACTTCACATCCTTCCTTCAGGAGAAAAGAACCACCATAAATCTGGCAGTGTGGTAAGTAAAAGCTACGCTAGGGGAGAAGAGATTATGTGGTGACGTCACATATGCGACGTGCCGATACCTGATTTGTAGTCATGCTAATTACGAACTTTTAAAAGCTGATGAATCTCAAAGAATGTGACTGGCATGGTCGAAACACCCATCGTTACTTTTCACATAAACTGCAGTACAACATATGTGTGATCCAGGGCGTAAGGCTAAACAGATTAGAAAATAACGTTTTTAGCCCCGTTGACTTGCATTACTTTTTTCGTTCTTCCAAGGACAAAGTAGGGAGGAGACTTTGGCTCCCTATAGAGTGTGTGTCCATTAAAGAGAGCTGTCACTCACAGAGAATGTGCCCCAATTCCCAGCATGCACTGTGGGTCAGGGTTAGCTTAGCAAACTAAACTAGCCTAAATGCTAACTCAACCCACACTGAATTAATGTCAGTCTTTAAACGTCAAGCTAATGTAGAAAAAGTGCAATAGTGTTAAATGACTAGCGTAGCAAAGCATTCAACCTTGCACTACACCGGACTATTGTGTTAGCCTGTTGTAGCGTGTTGGTGTGCTACCAACATGACTGCCAGATTCCTGATGATTTTAGATTTTTTCCTGCTTAAACACTGCATATGTGATTAAAACGAGTGTTTAGCCCCTCCAGCAGAACTCGATGATGACTGAGGAGTTAGAATCAGGTGTGTCTGAGCCAATGAGTGTACATGTAACATGGACGAACCTGTGTTTGCGGCAGCCTGCGCAGCAGACAGGAGCCGCTGCAGTCAGAGATGCGCCGAGCTGCCGCTGAAGGGAGGGAGACCATACCGATAGTCGGAACCCAACTCCACCAACATGTCATATTTCAACCCATTTTCAAAAATGTAGCGTTATGTTAAATGCACTGGGTTTTACCCTATTAAATTGTAATGTGATGAAGGATCTATTCCTCAAGGTTATTTAACCTTTTCCACAGTAGCCTTTGACACAGTGCCAGAGTGCATGAAACAGCCTCAAGGTCATGCATATTGCTTCAGAACTGTTTACTTTCCAGCAATGAAGACAGAAGATGAATAGACTCTTTTCTTTTATTAAATCAAAGAACTATATTTTCAATAAAGCTAATCAAAGCAACTGTTAGTCAATAACACAATGTGACCAATCTGTGAAATCATAATGTTATGATTAATATGTTTTAATAAGTAATATGACTTAATCTAGTTCACTAGAAACACTGACACACGTGAGGAAAGCAATCACATGACACATTGCTGTACTGATCCAATCAAAACCTTCCTAGTCTGAAGCGTGGCATAGTCTCTGTGGTGTTTATAAATCTGTCAGCTTTGATTCGTCCAGAATCAAAAACATCCAGATTAATAAAACAGTTCCAACGCCATCTTAAGTTCAGTTCTCAAGATGTCATTTCTCAAGATCCCATGAAATTCACCGCATGTTAAGTGATGTATTGGAACCGGCCATTCTGTACTTCTCTTTTTAAGCTGAGAACCATCAAGCTGGGAAAATTCTGTTGTTTGTTACCAACCAAGCAACGGTACTTTTCAGAATAAAAGCTGAACTTGCTGACCCAAGGAGGGTCCCCTTTTTGATGCTGTGAACCACCTGTCGCTTTTTACCTGGAGACTATCCAAAGACTGGTTTGTCGTACTGTCGATGCTGTTTCATCGGCTCCAGTACCAGAGGAGGGTCCTGGACCTGGCATCCGGATCTATACGGAGGTCTCAACTCTGAGGGTATGTGGATACGACAAAATGGCGTCTCATGTGGTTATGAAGCTACTCTGATAAGTTAGGAGCAAAACATCATCTCCCACTCAGACTTTGTTTCTCCGGATGCGAGGGTTCTGAAGTTGACACCCATTCACACACACCATCCATCTCACACCTCATTCAAACAGAACATCCATCATTAGAGAGTTAGTATTGTTCAAATTGTTTCAAATTATTTAGTAATAAATCATCTTAACCATTTGAAGGTCTCTCTCTTCTCTTGTCTCTCAGTTATTACAAGGTGTTATCTAAATCCCTGCATTGAAAAAGATCCAATCTTCTGATTAAATAAACCAGTGGTCCGCAAGATGGATTTCATTTTAGATATGAAATTTTAATGTCTTGTGGTCCTTAATTAATTGTAATTAACACTCGTTACAAAATTTAAAAGTCATGGTTAAACAGTACATATTCAAATGATAGTTAGCGAGCTACTGTCATGGCCTGAGGAATTTACTACAACTAAGTCACTTCTCTGCAGGTGGGCGGTCCTGGGGAGTGACACCAGCTGTTGCGGCTTCCGCAGTGTAAGGGTTTAATTTACATCTATTTAATGAACCATAAGACATGAGATTCCATAGTGAATATGAAATCAATCTTGTGGATCTTTGGGTACTTTTAACCAGAAGATTGGAACTTTTTATTGCAGGGATCATGTAACACTTCGTATTAACTGAGAGACAATAGAAGAGAGAATCACCTTTAAAATTTAAGAAGATTTATTTCTAAAGAATTTCAAACAAGACTAACTCTAAATTCTAAGTGAATGGATGGATCTTGGTGTGAATGAGACGTGAGATGAATGGTGTATGTGTGAGTAATGTTGTCATCAGAACTCTCGTTTCCGGAGAAGTAAGTCTGAATGATGAAGTGATGTTCTGCTCTTAAGCTATGATCGGAGTTTCATAAACACATGAGACGCCATCTTGTTGCTCCACACATACCCTTCAGGATGAGACCTCCGTAGAGATCCAGAATGCCAGGTCCTCGGACCCCCCTTTCAGTACCGGAGCCGATGAAACAACGTCAGCACTACGACAGACTAGTCTTTGGATTGCCTCCAGGTAAAAAGTGACAGTTGGTTGACAGCGTCAGATGGGCCCGGACGGTCAGTGAGTTCAGCTTTTATTCTGAAAGGAACCGTTGCTTGGTTGGTAAAGTACAACAGATTTTATCCAGCTTGTTGGTTCTTTGCTTAAAAAGGAAGTCCGGGTGGCCGGTCCGATACTTCTCTTAGAATGCAGTGAACTGATCTAAGATGGCGTGGGACTGGTTTTATTAATCTGGATGTTTTGATTTGCGGTCAAATCAAAGTTGGACAGATTTATAAACACCACAGAGACTATGCCATGCTTCAGAAAGGAAGGTTCCAATTGGATGAGTAAAAGCAATGTGTCATGCATTTACATTACGTGTATCAAGATGTCTAGTGCAGCTAGATTAAAGTCATGTTACTTATAAAAACTTACTAATCCTAACATTGTCATTTCACAGATTGGTCCACATTATTATTGGACTAACACTTTGTTTCATTAGCTTTATTAAAAATAGAGTTCTTTGATTTATTAAAAAGAAAGAGTCATTTGTCTTCATTCTTCTCTTGGGCTGGAAAGGAAGCAGTTTATGGGCCACTCCCATCTGTACCGGGTCGGCCCGGGCCGGGTAGCCCCAGTCGGCCCCAGCCTGGCCCGGTTGATTCCACACATCCTTGCCTTAAGCCCATGTGGGCTGATTCTACCCACCAATCAGAGGCTTGCTCTAATGGAAGGTGTGAATTTGCTGTCAGCAGTGGGTGTGTTGGCCCTGGTCGGCCTGAAGCAGACCCACTTGAGAAGAGGGCTGAGAACGAGCCTTGGCTGGCCCGGAAAAATACCAGGCCACCAAGATATGTAAACAACCTACGCTACCCGGCCCGGGCTGACCCGGTACAGATGGGAATGGCCCAATAGAAGCAAATGCATGACCTTGGGGCAGTCTCATGCAGATTAGTACTGTGTCAGAGACATCTGAGGTGAGAGGGTAAATAACCTTCGGCGGAATAGCGCCGTCATCACGTTACAGCAGCAATTATCGGCTGGTATTTAAGGAGCAGTGAGATGTCAACAACTCGTTGGATGATTAACTCACTTTGGGTATTCAGCTACCAGCTCTTGAGTAAAATCCTAGTATATCTACTTGTGATCTCTTGTGTATTTTCGAGCCCCCTGTTTACCCTTTCTACTGCTCTCCAGATCTACACCAACACCACCTCACCTGCCAGAAACTTAGGACAACAACCTCTTCAGCGTCTGCTCTCCACCGCCTACCCCCACTCCCAGCCAGTCTCCAGGAAAGCTGGAATGAACCCGAGCTCCAGCCCTCTGTGCTTCATCTCCTCTACGTTGCCACAGACCTGACTCTCACCCCTCTTCAGGACCAGTAGCCATTGCTTCTACCAGTAAGACTGTTCCCCTTAAAAACCCACCGTTTCTCCCCACAACCACCTCTCACTCACTTGTGTTTTGTTTTCTCTCAGACCCAGACTCCCGTCCCGTCAAGCCCTTACGGACTTTGCGCATCGGCAAACACCGATCAATAAAAACTTTATTTTTTCTGACCTTCTAGTCCCGCTGTTGATTCTGCATGTCTTGGGTTAGCCGTTCAAACCAGAACATGACAGCTACTTTGCTTCTTTTTAGACAAAAGTACTAAAAACAGCAAAACCAAACAAAAACAATATGTTTATGTTTATGTGCTTAGCCAACACTTTTACCCAAAGCGACTTACAATTTTTTTTTTTAACCTATAGGGCATGTTGTGATCTGTGGGGGAAACCGGAGTACCCGGAGGAAACCCACGCATGCATGGGGAGAACACGCAACTCCACGCAGAAAGGCCGCAGTCGAGTTTCGAACCTGCGACCTTCCTGTTGCGAGGCAACAGTGCTAACCACTGCGCCACCATGCAGCCCATATATACAGTATATATATACAGTATATATATATATATATATATATATATATATATATATATATATATATATATATATATATATATATATATATATATACAGTATATATATATATATATAAACTTTTAGGTCAATTGATAGCACTGAATCACAACAGAAGAAGGCATCTCAAGGCACTTGAAAACTACAATAGAAAATTCATTTTGATTCAATCATACATACATTCCTATCAATTTAATATGTTTGTGTTTAAGAGTTTCATTCTCTTCAGACAAAATAGAAATATCCCTTCCATTTTTTTGTGCCATCTTTCCTTGATGTTTTAAAGGGTGCTGTTTTGTATTTGGGGTTTTTATTTTAATAAAATATTTAAAAATAAATGAAATAATTTATTTAATAAAATCACATGGGTTTTATTTGATTTACTCTCCAAGACCTGCGATGTCATGACACAAACATGGTGACATTATCATGCAAA
Source organism: Nothobranchius furzeri (assembly GCF_043380555.1). Classification (NCBI taxonomy): domain Eukaryota; kingdom Metazoa; phylum Chordata; class Actinopteri; order Cyprinodontiformes; family Nothobranchiidae; genus Nothobranchius; species Nothobranchius furzeri. The sequence goes on from NC_091741.1 coordinate 108,479,974, forward strand.
CCAGATGACGTCATTGCGTTGTACGCAAATTAGCACGTGACGTCATCTGGCAACATCTGGCAACTTTTGGGGGGAACTTCAGCTATTTTTAGTCAAAAACAGTTGGCAACATTGATTTCAACCCATTTTCAAAAATGCAGAGTTATGTTAAATGAACTGGGTTTTAAATGTCATGGTTAAACAGTAGATGTTAAAATGGTAGTTAGCTAGCTACTTTGATAGTGCAAGAGCTGCAGTGACCTAAAATACATAAATATAATTTTACTTACCGAAAAAAAATGAAGTGGAGACTCCTTGGACGCTCCATTAGTGCAATTAATACCACAGCAAGTCATTGTGGTTCTTTTTCCTTATCAAACGCAAGAGAGAGACAAGTTTTGTCCAAACTCAGCGTGGGGCGTTTATTTACACAACTCTTCCATACATCACCAACACTTCATGGGGACAGCGTCCAGCTTCGATCTAAACACCTCGGCTGGAGATCCTTCTGCAAAAGCCCACTTTCTCCTACACCACGCAGCATCATATACTATTCAACCCCCACCTCCCTTTGATTCTGAGAAATGATGGGGTGCTACTTCCACCTCCTAATATGGTCAAAAGTAGTTGAGACTTACATAAGCTGGACTGAACAACATGTTGTGGAGCATGTACTCAGCAGCTGGGCTGCCTGATAAACAAGAAGTTGCACAGCACGTGTGCGGCTGGTATTGATAAGCAACATGTCAACATGCACGTACACAAAACACTGCTTTTAGCTCCTCTGTCCTCTTCAGACAAAATAGAAATATTCCTTCCATTTTTTTGTGCCATCTTTCCTTGATGTTTTAAAGGCTGCTGTTTTATATTTGGGGTTTTTATTTTAATAAAATATTTAAAAATAAATTAAATAATTTATTTAATAAAATCACATGGGTTTTATTTGATTTACTCTCCAAGACCTGCGACGTCATGACACAAACATGGTGACGGTATCATGCAAACCAGATGACGTCATTGCGTTGTACGCAAATTAGCATGTGACGTCATCTGGCAACATCTGGCGACTTTTGGGGGGAACTTCAGCTATTTTCAGTCAAAAACAGTTGGCAACATTGATTTCAACCCATTTTCAAAAATGCAGAGTTATGTTAAATGAACTGGGTTTTAAATGTCATGGTTAAACAGTAGATGTTAAAATGGTAGTTAGCTAGCTACTTTGATAGTGCAAGAGCTGCAGTGACCTAAAATACATAAATATAATTTTACTTACCGAAAAAAAATGAAGTGGAGACTCCTTGGATGCTCCATTAGTGCAATTAATACCACAGCAAGTCATCTTGTCCAACAATTGCACAAATTATATCCAAAAAGAACGCACAAACGCTACAACTACTGGTCTAAGGTGAGAGACTGAAAATGGCCGAACAGTTTTCAGGCGAGGGCGAGGCTCAGGCTGAGGACTTTCCCCGGAGCTAGCTCTGTGGTCACGTGGGTCTGATGCTCATTAATTGTTCTGAATTTTAGGCATTTAATACACTTAAACTGAAGAGTGACAAAAATTCAGTAGAGTTCGAGTGTGTAGTACACAAATGTGCAAATAATTGCACAATTGAGACTTGGAGCATTGTGTCATCGATCGCAACGCATGCCGGGATGCTGGTCGCTGGGAAACGTTTTTTTCAAAAACCTTTATTAACAACTTTTAAACTAACAGCCAAACAGTTATTTGAAATTTATTTACATCTATTGCGCTTTTGTCTAAAAGTTTTAGAGCATCAACTAACTGTCCTAAAATTAACTAATTTCATTAGAAAATACATATTTTCAGAAAAGGAACCTGAGCCTTTTCTCCCGCAGCAGTGACTTGTGGGCAATACCCTTGCCTGAGATCTGCAGCACCGTGGACTTGGGTGAAGTGCAGATTAAGGGTGCAAAGGGGGTGTGATCAACTTACTCACTAGAGAATTGGGACACCATACAAACTCGCACCTCTGGCCTGGAACGCGCAATTGAAGGGCGTAAAAGTGCAAGTGCGAGTATCCGGATTGGGCCATTGAAGCTACTACGAGCGACGACGTTGTTACTTTTAAACATATCCGTAATATTAACACATTTCTTATCTGTGTAATTCCTGAAAAAGTCATGCTTTTAGCCAGATAAATGAAGAAAGAAATGGCAATTTTTAACAGGTTTAATCTGAACATGTTTAAGGTTTTAAAGCCCGTGTGTCAGGATTATCGTCTCTGCTCCCTGGTTCCTAACAACGGGTGACATTCCTGCTTTTTAACCCAACAACAAACAGTTTAAGCCCATCTAAAAGTCTACGAGCATCTCTGCTGATGCTCAAGAGCAGAACTGGGTTATCTATGTTCATTCTGTAGGCTCATGAAAACTCACAACAGAGCAGGCTATGGAAAAACATTACTGCATTTAAGTAGGTGGACTTTTCTGCAGTATACATTTAAAGACACTACGATGGAGGTCTGATAACTCAAATAATAAATTAAACAAACAATTCTTTAATTATGTACAAATATTGTGTAGAATAGACTGTATACTCCCTAAGAGTCCATTCTGTTGACAGAAAATCATACATTTCTTTAGTGGAAATCTACAGAATGATGCACAGATCTGCATCAATAAGTTATATACACTATTGTGATCATCAGTTAAGTAAGAAAAAATGATATCAGTCTGGGAATTATTGTTTTACAAAATGGGGCGGCTGAGATTTTGTCCCATGGCCATAAAATAAATGATGTTGGTATGAAACTCACTCCAGTAGCTCGGAGTACACGTCTGACCTATAAATGCATTTGTTCAAAAATAATATTTTGTTTAATGTTTTGTAAAATTAAAAACAAACATTTTTGTCGACTAAAACCTTTTTTTAGATTTAGTCGACTAAAACTGACCAAAACTAAAATGCATTTTCGTTGTCAAGAATAAGACTACGACTAAAACTAAGATGCCCGCCAAAAACAACAATGATGTGTAAACAAATGGTGTCAAAGGAATAGCTCAACCCTCGATACAAAGCTAACTGTATGAGTCTAAACAGGAAGTACAGATAAATAACGTGTATTCTGATTTACTGAAGGTTAGTCGTGGGGTACCACAAGGGTCAATCCTTGGCCATAAACCTTTTGTACTTTACATAAATGATATTTGTGATGTATCAAAGTCACTATAGCTGACTTTATAATGCTTCGGTAAAAGTTAGTTCTACTACCATGGAGGGACAGTTAGGAGAATTTAAGATGGTTAAACTAAAGTAAAAAATTACGACTTTTTTAAATAACAAGCAAATAAAAACTGTGACACGTTTAGTGTATGAAACCAGATTTTTGGGCAGTGACACTTTATTACGTATAGCATAAGAAGGCTTTCATTTAGTCTAAAAGATAAAATGTTTAAAAACAACGGTAATATTAATGCAAATAAAGTGTTTTTTCACAAAAAAGTCACTTTACATGCATAAATGGAGATCTGGGAAAACTCAGTGCTGCTCTAGGTTGGCCTGACACAGATGGACATGGGCCAATCAGAATACCACTCTGCAGCCTGAAGTCGGTTTATGTTTTTAAGGGTCTCTGTCTGCTAAACTCCAACAGGCCATCACACATCTTGAGGGTAAGCAGCTCCTGAATGAGTCTAAACTCCCAGAAACCAGAGGATAATGTGAACTTTGTAGCTGCTCATTCTCCTCCTCATGGGTAATGTGGCAGCTTTTCTGTGACATGATGAAAGGTGCTAAGTGCTGCTGAAATGAGCTGCTTCTCCTGGTGCAAAGCTCTGGCATGTCTGACTGTCCCTATAGCAAATCCAGCTTCTGCTAAATAAACTGCAGAAATCTTATCTGACCTCACGTTAATCATCCAGAAGGTTAATTATTCCAAACAGCAAAACTGCTTTTATGATAACCTTTGTTTAATATGTAGGTGTTATTTTAGGCTTGTGTGAAGTCAAATGGCCCAGTCTGCCTGCTGCTGCCGCACCCCGACAAAAGGCATCTAACTTAACCATAACAGTTGTTGAAGAAATACGAGAAATGAAGGAAGCAGCCAGATGTGCTGAGGCTGTGGGACAAGCAAAGCAGGGCTTCTGGATCAGCTGGGAGAGCATTGAGAGGAGGAAGCTCACTTGGAGGAGCTTTGGAGCAAGGACTTGAATAGACTGAAGTCGTTTTTTACAAAACGATGCCGTCAATTTGCCGCAACACTGTGACAGCATCAGGGAGCCTTAGGTCATTTATAAGTGGTTAGACCATGGCGGTAATGTGGTGCAATCTGTCCTTTTTATAGAAGATTAGGAGATGGTGGGCTGAGACGATAATCAATAACTCGATTAATCGTACCATAGATGAAAATGAACTCAATAATTTTTCCAGCCTCAAGATATGGAGGTTAAAAAATGTACAACTCTATTATAATTATTTATCATTACTGAAGTGCCATTTTGGTTGTTGACACTGGATAGGCCATTGTATTTATTGTTTTTGAGAGATGGGGTCCATTTTATCGTTTTTGGTGCAATATTTCCTAACAGAGTGAAAGTCCTTTTTTATTTCTGTTTCTTTGTTTTATTTATTTATTTAAAAATTCTGGTTCTGGACATTCCAATGTTAAACTAAGGTTTACTTGTGTTATGAGTTGGTTCAGGAAGAAGTTAGGACCCAAGATGCAGAGAACCAGATGGACGAGGCAGGGGTGGAAGATGAAATAAAATCCTTCATTTAGGATAATCCAAAAGGCAGGGAGCCAAAAACCAAAAATCCAAAATGACTAAATCAGAGATCCAAAACACTAGAAGCTAGAGACACTAGAAGCACTGGAAACACTGGAGAGCAAACGAGACGAGTATGACAGAAAACAATGGACCGACAAAACATTGAGACACAGACAGGGCTTTATACACTGGGGAGGATGAGAGGGAGATGAACAGCAGGTGTGTGGGGAGAGAGAGGCCAGGTGAACTCAATTGCTAATCAGGGAGGAAACTAACATGACCTAAGAATAAAACCTAAAGACAAGAAGAGCAGGAAACATAACTAGTATTCTGGGGGGGGGGGGGGGGGACCACAAACACCGGTGGGAAAAACACGTTGAGACTAATAACATGAACGGCTGTAAATAAAGGAAAATGGCCTAAGGGAAAAACCTAAAGACCAGAAGGGCAGCAAACATAACTAATATTCTAAAAGGGAAGCTGAAACTAAAGGAAAACACTACAGAAAGAAAAACTACAGGGGCGTGATTAAAAGGGGGCCAAGGGAGCACAGGAACTGGGAGGGGGATGCATATGGAGGGAAACCTAGAGGGCTGAAGATCCAGGGGCAAATGGGGAACACCAGAGACACAAGAGGAAGACGCAGACAAGGACACATGAGGGTGCTGGGAGACACAAAAGGAGAACCTAGAGAGGGATGGAGAACATAAGAAGAAACATGAGGGGAGACGCAGCCTCAGACCATGACAAATTGTCGCATTTTTAAGGGGGGCACTTGCATTATTATGACATATTAAGTGGTTATTTTGGTCTCGATAATGTCAACTATATTATTGTTTATCGTCAATAATTTGTTGGACAATATACCGTCCAGCTAAATTTGCTATTGTCCCAGGCCTAGGCGATGGTGGTATACGGGGGTATGGGGGCGGTCGCTGCACTGCCACAAACGTCCCTTTATCTTAGGCATATTTAGATTTGTATTGCGACTGAAGCACCGCTCGTTTTTTTAACAAGGCACTCCTGAAGGTGTCTGCCCTCCAGACCTTCTGCAGTCTCTGGGTATCTGAGCTCCAGATCTAATGGAGAGAAGCTCCTGGAGTACTGCAGTTCTCCAGTGTGCCATCTCAGCTGATGCTGTTTACAAATGCAAAACTTACGACGCGGGTTTACCTTCATTTTTTTAATTGTTGCTGGTCGGAGCTTGGCAGCAACTCTCAATGTCATCATGTCACCTCTGTCTGTTATGCCAAATGGGGCAATCTCTGTTTATGACACAGACAATTACTGCAAAATGGACTGAATGCCGCGAAATTTGTGCAAGGCCTCGCCAGCATGGCACATTTACTAGGCACACCGTTGTTGTAAAATGACATAGATTTGCCCTTTTAAAAAGGGCTTGAGTTTCATGTTCAGCGCCACCGATGACGTCTTGCCCTCACCAGCCATTCTACCTCCCAGGGTTGGAGAAGACTCTACAAGCTCCCGTTCCTGCAACCCTCAAGCATATTTTGGTGAGCTGCAGGACCAGCTTAACACAAGGGAGCTACACCTGGCAACACAATCAGGAACTAACACGTCTGGCAGCTGAAGCTGAGAACAAGGAGGTATCAGTCAATACCCAAACCCCAATAATCTTGCAACATCCAAAGAAAGAGCAATACAACAGAGAGAAACAGCCACTGACTGTGGCTGAAAAGACTAGACATTGCTAAGATGCCACTAATCACGCAGGATTGATCAGCCTGCGGTGGGCTTGCCTCAGCAGAGGGTGTCTGGTGTTGGATGCTGAGGTCCACAACTGATATGTATCTTTGTGGTGACATCATTACCGGAACAAGGAGAGGAGGTGAGTCATGGTGCAAATGTTTGGAATAGTACCAACTAGTCCTACTGTGGAATATTGATATCGTCTTACTGTGTTGATTATCTGAAAGCCCAGCAGCTGTGTGAAAGCGTGCTGCAGCACTTCCAGCCAGGTGTTTCCTTTGTATCTGCACTTCTTAGCCTCTTGTCTGTCATAAACTCCAGATGCACTTGGATTTATCTCACCTGTGTGTCCTTATCACACGGCTGTACACCACCTTCCCATCAGCAACCCCAGCAGCATCAAATAGATTTTAAAATCGTTATCTGGTAGATGCAAATAGACTGATAGTCTGTGAAACAAGAAGAAAGCCAGAGACTTAGCTGGAGGAAAAGTGGAGTGAGTTGTGGATGGAAATGATGTACACGTTACAGAGCAGAGATGCAGAAGAAGAAAGAACGGAACTCATGAGGAGCGTGTGTGTGTGTGTGTGTGTGTGTGTGTGTGTGCGCGCAAGTGTGTTTTATAACCAAAGTGATGGATGGACCTTTGACTCTAAATAAAGCTTAAAATGAAGCCACTGAAAGTCTCGTATCAGCATTTGCTGTGTGCTCACTCATGTCAGACACACACTGAGTGTGTGTTAGTCTCGCTGTGTGTGTGTGTGTGTGTGTGTGTGTGTGTGTGTGTGTGTGTGTGTGTGTGTGTGTTATAGCCGACGCATCAACCTAAAAAAGGAAAGCTAGTCTTCTCTGGAAGGTTGTCCTCTAATTGACTTGACTCCATGTGAGGAGTGTTTTTATACACCCTTTGTTTCCCACTTTGTGGTGATTAACCAGGCGCTGCTTTTAATTGGCTCCTTTTAGTTGGACTTGCTTTCAAGAAGATGGAGGGAGAAGATGCGGTGAAGCCTGAAAGTTACTTGTTTTGTTATAAAACTGGAGCACGACAACAGGAATGGTCTACTCAAGTGTTAATTAATTTCATGGAAAATAAATGTAACATGTTTGCAGACATAAGGGCAAAAATTAAGATCTAAAACCAAACAGCACGTTACATAGACCTCTCTAATTAGGCAGACATAGATTGTCTTTATTCATGTGTCATGTTGACCCCTTCAAGGTCAAGGTCACCTTATTTATACCCGTGGGTAGATATGGATTGCCATGAAACCAGATCTGACATTGTCCTTTCACACACCAACTACACAACACATCAGACAACATTAAAAGGGCTCACTCACTAATTAAATAATTGGCTAACAATAGAATGTATATAAAAACTTTGTGCCTCAAAATAAAATGACATAAAAGACATTGCAGTCTCATTAATAAAATACCAAAGACCTGAGCATAAGTAAATGAGCCCGAAAACAGCTGGAACAAAACTAGATTAATGCATTTTAGTCCAGCACCTTGGCACCAGAAACCTCCGACCAGAGGGCAGAAGTGGCTAACAACAACTTTTAATTTGAATAGACAACCATACAAGACTAACTCAAATGTATAAGTTAACATAATGTAGAATTGTGTGTTTGTTTAACAAGACAAAATGATTTTTCCACTTTGTAATCTATTAAGTTTTGTTGTTTCCACTCACAATATATTGTTCAAACAGAGCATAGTTATTATTTATTATATTCGTACAACTTGACATATAGAGTTGAAAGAAAGTGTTCATTTAAGTTGACATGACTCAAGTTTTTAAGGCAGCTGTTGAACTTTCATTTTTAAGTTATTCTGGCCTAAGCCTAGTGAGAGGAGTCTCTGGGGTGCGAAAAACATCAGGAAAAAATCTAAGCGTCACAGTGACTGCTTTCACGCTGAAATGGATTTCCATCACAGTGACAGTTCAGTGATGTTCTAGTGAGCTAGTCTAGTGACAGCCCTGGAGAGCTTAGCAGAGTTACAGTGTCCTGAACCAGGAGTGAGTAAATATCGCCTATGTGTGGGATCTAAGCTTGCAGCCATACTGTAACATGAGACCAGCAACATGTCATCTCAGATTACAAAGTTTCTGTCACAGATTAACCTACTTCTGTATCGCTCAGTCTTTTTATGTCATGTTGAAAGAAAGCAGGTGCTTGAGTCAAGGTACAACCAAGGGAGGTAGTCACAGAGCTGCGGGGCTGACGTATGTGGGAGACCAAAAAAGGCCCATCTTGTGGCCTCGATGCAATTCACACCAAATATTCTGCTGTGTAGTAAACTACGCCACTGTAATCAAGGCTCAGCACAGAACAGAACAGGGATACCCCACACTCTAGACCTTGTTTTTACCCGGAGTCTAAATGCTTACAGTGTTTGTCCTGAGGACGTTTATATTTCAGACCACCATTGCATTTTCTTTACCTTGTCAGTTTCTGCGTCCCCACCTCCTGCTCGCCGCATGGTTAGTTCTCGTTTTCTTAATGAGAGCACAGCTAGCAATTTTTCTGCTGCTTTTGATCCACCCTGTTCATCTGATAACGACCCAGATTCCTTAACTTCTCAGTTTAACGAACACTGCCTCTCCATTCTGGACAACATCTGTCCTGTCAGAACCAGATCAGTTCCTGCAGTGAACCCTACTCCCTGGTTTAATGACAGCCTTCGCAGCCTGAAGCGCCAATGGAGAAAAATTGAGAGAAAACCCATCTCCACGTCTATCTGCTGCACCTAAAGGATCTTCTGACATCCTTTAACTCTGCAGTCAGAGAAGCAAGGGTTTCCTATTTCTCCAACCTGGTGTCCCAGAGCAAAGGGAACCCCAAGGTGCTGTTTAACACCATCAGCAGCATCGTCTCTCCTGCCTCTCCTACAGCCTCCATCCACTCTGTTACAGACTGTGAGAACTTCCTGTCTTTCTTTGTGGACAAAGTCAATAAGGTTAGATCTAGCATCTCTCCTTCAGCCTTATCGCTGCCTCTCCCGACTCCAACCAGGCCCATCATCCTAGATAGCTTTGCTCCTGTTTCTTTGCCTGAGTTAACCAAACTAGTTAACTCTATGAAGACCTCTGCATGCCCCCTCCACATCTTACCCTCATCTTTGTTTAAAAGTGCTTTTCAGTCCATCGGTCCCAGCGTGCTCTCATAATTAATGCTTCTCTGGTTTCTGGTCAGGTCCCTGCTTACTTTAAGAACGCTGTAATCCACCAGCTTCTTAAAAAACCGAGTCTCGACCCCTCTCTCCATAGCAGCTTCAGACCCATCTCTAAACTTCCATTCATCTCCAAGATCTTGGAAAAGGTTGTGGCTAAACAACTCACAGCTGCTCTTGATGAACATAACATCTATGATAGCTTCCAGTCAGGTTTTCGTAGAGCTCATTCTACTGAAACAGCTCTTCTTAGGGTCTCTAATGACCTTCTGACTCACAGTGATGCAGGGGACTGTTCTGTTCTGGTTCTGCTGGACCTGACTGCAGCCTTTGACACTGTTGACCATCACCTGCTACTGGAGATGCTGAGAGACTGGGTAGGCCTATCAGGATCTGCTCTGGAGTGGTTCTCCTCTTATCTCTCTGAGCGCTCCTTTTCTGTGGCCGTCTCCAAGTTTAGGTCCCCCACCACCTCTCTTACCCATGGTGTCCCACAAGGTTCTGTGCTGGGGCCTCTGCTCTTCCTCCTCTACCTGCTTCCTCTTCAGCACATCCTGAGCTCCTTCAAAGGAATATCCTACCATCTTTATGCAGATGACATCCAACTGTACATCTCCTTTAAGCCCCATGAGATGTCTAAGCTGCAGCTGTTACACACCTGCTTAGACTCCATCAAAACCTGGATGGCTGGGAGCTTTCTAGAGCTGAATGAAGATAAGACTGAGATCCTCATCTGTGCCCCAGACAAGCTGGTTCCCAAAGTCAGAGACTCTCTTGGTCAGCTTGCTTCTCACACCAAACCTTCCGTCAGGAATCTTGACGTGACCTTTGACCCAGCTCTCACCCTGGAGTCTCATGTCAGTTCTCTTGTTCGCTCATCCTTCTTCCATCTCAGGAACATTGCTAAGCTGAGTCCCATTCTGTCCCGCTCTGAACTTGAGACAGTTCTCCACACCTTCATCTCCTCGTGCTTAGACTACTGTAACTCTCTTTTCATGTGTCTGAGCAAAACCTCCCTGAACCGTCTACAGGTGGTTCAGAATGCCTGTGCTCGGCTTCTCACCAAGTCCTCCAAACACACCCACACCACCCCGCTTCTCCTCCAGTTTCACTGGCTGCCAGTCAACTTCAGGGTTCATTTCAAGATCCTGGTTCTGGTCTATAGGGCCTTACATGGACAAGCACCATCTTACATTGGTGATCTTCTTAGTCCCTACACCCCCAGCAGGTCCCTGAGGTCCAGTGATCAAAGCCTACTGGTTGTGCAGCACCAGGCTAAAGACCAAAGGTGACAGATCATCTGCTGCTGTGGCCAGTGCTGGACTGACCATAGGGCATAGCGGGCAACTGCCCGCTGGGCCGACCCATTCATCTTTTATGGGCCGGTGTCTGTTTTTTTTTTTTTTTTTTTTCTCCTGGCCTCTAGTTGTTGCGGACAACTTGTCCGCGCCGCCCCACGCGATGCCTCGTAAAAGTTGGTGGATTGGCCAATTGGTAATAATACACTCTGGGCTGGACCAATAGCCAGAGGTCTGATGCACCCGCCAGTTGTTTGTGAATCTCAGTAAACAGACAGACGAGCTTAACAAAATGGAGAACAAAAAACGGAAAGGAGGAGCGGAGAAAATTCGACTAAAAAAGAAACTGGCCCTTCAGGCTGATGCTGGCACATGTGTTAAAATCTCACAGTTGTTTGGTAGTGAAGGTTCAAGTAAAATCCATTTAGGAAGTGATGGAGCCTCAGCCCAGCGACAGGTTGGAGAAGAAAAGAGGGAGGAGGAGGAGAAACCCGAGCCGGTGTTGTGCCATAAATTGACTCGCTGCCAAAAAATGATTAGCCACCGCGGGATCGCGCACGGTTAGGTAATTGCATTTCTAGACAAAATTCCCCAGGATTTCGCCCTAAAACTCAGCATATCTAGCAATATGGACATTCAGAAAGCAAAGATAACCTCTTCCGGTACTTAAACAGATGTTTATCGCGGATATTAGTGTGTCAGTGTTTGTGGCACCCTGCGCAGGAGCACGAGGACGTGCTTGTGGAAAGAGGGAGGAAGATGTGGCAGTGTGAGCATCCACAATGTCCCCATTGATGATGAGCCCTGGCTACTTAGCCAAGGAGATGTCCCTTTGGCTGACTGGTTAGAGCGTATGACTTTCACCCCAGAGGTCTGGGGATCGAAACCCGCCCGGACACTCCTTTCTGCACTTTGCCACATTAGTTTTTCCAGTTCGGAAGTTGTTTTAAGTGTTGCTATTTGTCTTAAACGTTCACTATGAGGATATATTAATCCTTTTTGCAATATTTGCGATTGAAAGATGGTTTGTGCCACAAACTTTGTGGTAAGAACTGGCTTTCTTTATGTTACAGCCTTGATACTAAAAAAATAAATAACAATGTAAAATGGCACCCTGTATTGAATGTAAACGTTGTATAAATGGAAATAAACAATTCTCCAGCGATTTAATTTTTTCCCCCTTCCTTTCTTTAGTCTACTTGACATGGAGCCACAGTTAACTAGTTTGGGGCACATTTTTACTTGAAAAAAAGTATTTTAAATGATCAAGTTTTGGCTTTAATGACACTGTGTAGGTTACTATCTATACATTACGTTGCTCTATTTAAAAGTAACAAGATAAAAGCACTTCAGCACATAAAATTAAGATTGTCACTTGCCAAATAGACTACACCCTCCCGTTTACCTATAAGAAATGCCTCAAAATATCTTTAAATTCTTTATTGATGATTTAAGTGTAGACAAATAAAATGGTATTTTACTTGCCAAAAAGTGATTGAATCGCTAAGATTTTCATGGAGGCTAAAATTGACCAAATAAGGGTTTTATGTATTATCTGTTGATGTTACTGTACTCATACTGCCTACTGTGTCATCAAAAACACCCCAAAAATGGCAAAAAAAAAAAAAAAAAAAAAGAAAAGAAGATAATTTCCCTTGCCAAAAATTGATTACAGTGTCCTGGTCACCTGTAAAGGGTTACATTTACCTAAATATTACTTTATTTATTATCTCTTGATGTTATTAGTGCCATCACAGGATGCCGGTTGTCTTTCACATTCATAAACACCTAAAAAATGGCAACAAATGATCATTTCCCTTGCCAAAAATTGATTACAGTGTCCTGGTCACGTGTAAAGGGTTAAATTGACCTAAATATTACCTTATTTATTATCTCTTGATGTTATTAGTGCCATCACAGGATGCTGGGTGTCTTCCACATTCATAAACACAGAGTCCTGGTCACCCATAAAGGCTTAAATTGGCATAAACATTACTTCATTTATTATGATGCTGGGTGTGTTCCACAATCATATTCGAATAAACATGAAAATATTCCGTCCGAATATCTGTTTCTTGTTATAAATATAACAGCTAGAAGCATTTACAGTTAAAATAGGAGAAACACGTGACTCCCCAGGAAGGGTCGTAACACCACTTGCCTCATGCACATAAGTGAACAAAACAAAGCAGCATGGAGACACTCCGTCTCCAACCACCTCTCAGGCAGCAGCCTGCACTCCCAAGTTCTACACGTCACCAGAACATAACCAACCGCAACACAATAAAAGCAGTGTTTTACAAAATGGAAGGCCTGTAGTGTTTATTCTCTTACAGTAACAACTTATCAATTTTTTGGAGGAATTTATTTAGAATTTTTTGGTTTTTATTAATTGTGCAATAGAAAAGTAATCGCTAGATTAATCATCTAAATAGTCATTAGAATAGTCGACTATTCGATAAAATAATCGTCAGAATAATCATTTTAAAAATAATCAGTTACCCCCAACCCTACTTTTTAGAATACCAGGATAGGAAGGATGGTGTAGGTTTACGTTTATTAGATTGATACATAAATACTACCAATAAGAAAGTGTACGTTGGTGTGTGTCAGAAACAGCGTAAAGCTTAATGTCTTTTCCAAAAAAAACAGGTGATGGGCCGGTCTCCAGTCAAAATGCCCGGGCTGAATTTTTGTCCCAGTCCAGCCCTGGCTGTGGCCCCCAGACTCTGGAACTCTCTCCCCCTGAGCCTGAGATCAGTGGACTCAGTGGTCTCCTTTAAAAAGCAGCTGAAGACTTACTTGTTCAAGCTGGCTTTTGTATGACCTTCTTCACCACTCTCTCTTTATTCTGCTCTCCCCACCTATTCCACCTTCCTCAGGATCCACTCATTTCCCTCTTTCCTGTTCACTCTCTCTCTCTTTCGTAGCATTTTGCTCATTTTAAATATATTTTTAAACATTTTCTAAATGCTTTTTTATATTTTTACATTTTTTTGTTTTGTGAAGCGCATCGTGATTTTTATCTTGAGAGGCACTATAAAAATTACATTTTCTTCTTCTTCTTCTAGAGGGCCAAATAACAAGTCAGAAGATTCTGGTGTAAATTAATAAACTACACTCAGCATAAAACTTCAACAAACAATGACACCATGCAGCTCGTACTCAGGTTTGGATGCCCTTTATTAGTCCCGTTTTGTTTTCAGCAATAATAGTTCTTAACCACCTTTAACTGCAAAGCTGGAACCTGTTTCATCATTCTGACTAGCAGATACTTCCACACATAGGCGTCATTTTAACCGGGGACGCCGAGGACATGTCCCCGGCAAAATTTGTGATTGGCAGCTGTGTCCCCCCACTTTCAAAAAAGCCTGCTGATGAGGATTTGTGTTTTACCAGCTCAGATCTTATACCGGGGTCGGCAACCTGTTCCCATCAAAGAGTCATTATTACCCGTTTCCCACGGTAATTCTGGACGGACCTTAATAAGCAGTGACTTAAGTGAAGCAGGCAGGTCGCGCTAGAAAATTTAGTTTAAAAAGACGTCATAAATATGTTCCCCTGTCCTTTTTATTTATAAAATATGAAGTAAAAACTCACAATTTAATTTTCATTCATTTGTCATTAATATGTAGTCTACACCCGTGCGTTAAGTGGACCATCTTCCAGTAAACGCAAAGCATCCAGCCCATCTCTCCAAATGCGTAAAATGTGCATCAGCCGCTAGTTAGGCGCGTCGCGCGCACCGTCAGCTGATCAGCCCAGACAAGAGCAGAGCAACTAGAGAAAGAATAGAGGATAATTGTGTCTGGATGTGGATGGAGATTACATTTTACAGCAGCCTGATCATCATTTAAACACGTAAACCATCACCTGTCTTCTAGTCCATGCTATCAGCATTATATTAATTGGTGTGTGTGTGTGTGTGTGTGTGTGTGTGTGTGTGTGTGTGTGTGTGTGTGTGTGTGTGTGTGTGTGTGTGTGTGTGTGTGTGTGTGTGTGTGTGTGTGTGTGTGTTTCCACTTCAAACACTGGTCTAACCAACCAGACCAGCGTGTCCAGTAACATATTAATGTTACAATTAAACAGTTTCACTTCATGTAGGCTAGAAACATTCCACCTGCCGTGGCCTGACCGCTTCTGCTCCACATAAACTTTGTGCGTGATCAAATGTCTCTACGCGTCATGCGTCTCCATATTAGAGACGGGAACAAGCGCTGTTCAGCCAAAGTTTCATAATTTCATAAAAAGAACATTTTTCCAAGTGACACATCCCTCAGAGAGACCGGGTTTCCAGACTGTTTCAGTGGGAGGAAATCTTATCGCATGCACCGTGGTTCTGCACTGCGCTGGAACCCCAGATCTTCAGCTCACTGTCCACCGTGGGCGCTCCGAGCCGCGCTGAACACAGTGTCCAGTATAAAGCTCTGATGTTCTAATGGGAATAATTTACCTCCGCGATGTGCGTTAACGATTAAAATGTCAGCTCATCCATGCGCATCAGTGTGTGTCGGGGTAATTCTTTCAAACCAAGCAACATCCTTGAGTTCATCTGTCAAATTAAACAGTCAAATGGAAATATCTGTAACCTGCCGTTTAACTGTTTTGCCTTCCTGTGAAGATTGTTGCAAAGAGAAACAATTAAACTTGATTAACCCCAGAGCCACCCAGAGAACCAGAGCGCATGCGTGGGCTGCATGGTGGCGCAGTGGTTAGCACTGTTGCCTCGCAGCACGAAGGTCACAGGTTCAAAAACTCGCCTTTCTGCGTGGAGTTGCATGTTCTCCCCATGCATGCGTGGGTTTTCTCCGGGTACTCCGGTTTCCCCCACAGATCACAACATGCCCTATAGGTTAAAAAATAAAAATAAAAATTGTAAGTCGCTTTGGGTAAAAGCGTCTGCTAAGCACATAAACATAAACATGCGGGAAGATTCCTCCCACTGAAGTGAGTGTTTTCCAAACCCTGTCTCTCAGAGAGACTTGTCACTTAGAAAATGTTCCCTGATTATGAAACTTTGGCTGAATAGTGCTTGTTCCTGTCTCCAATGTGGCAACACATCCAGGAGCCTGTCTGAGGAGAAGCCCAGAATCTCACATTGTCGTCAGCTCATAAAGTGCCTATATGATTACGCACAAGCGTGACCCGTCAACCCGGTCTCACAGTAAGACCGGGTTGGAACTGTTCAGGTTTACGCAGACAATCTTTACATTTAGAATTGGCATACAGATGTAAAATTAATGCAGTAAAATATAAAGCATTTTATTTAAATATGCATTCATTATTTTACAAGCACAGAGAGCCGCATCAGATGGATGGAAGAGCCGCATGCGGCTCCAGAGCCGCGGGGTGCCGACTCCTGTGCTAGCCTACTTTATTGTCCCCAGCAATTTTTAAACCCCACTCAAGTGTATGGTTATTGTCCCCAGCAATTCTGACAACAGACTGACGCCCTTGCTTCCACAAACAACCTTTGGTGTGAAATGTATGATTCTGTTAATGAGGGCTCACAGTTGCACAGTGCAAACTATCCAAAATTGTAATGCTTCAGAAATGTTTTAATATAAAAAAACTAACTAATAAAAATGTCTTTTCTTAAACAGTCTGAAATAGAAACACAATTATGGATAAGATGCTCAAAGTGACAATGTGTAGCTATTATCGTTATTCTCAAAATGTTGTTGAAAATGAATTAAATGATGCCGAGTTGTTAAAAAATATTGGCGGCTTCTTAACATATAACCATACAAATCAGGTCTAAAATGCATGGGAGTGGGTCTAAGTCTCAGGGCGACGCCATGTTAGATACCATGTTTCCTTCTACAGGAGCCCATGAGGACAAAATGCATTTACTGATTTTTAACAAACGGTTGCTAAACTTTCACCACTCATAAATGTTGTTGTTTTACACATTTACCTTTTTACTCACTGCCACTGATGAAAGAGAGAGAGTCAGATGTGCTTTTCATTTTGCTTAAGTTTGCACTTCCCAGGGCTTTTTGACCCTAATGGGGATCCATTGGTAAGGTCTTACTCCAACACAAAAATACAGCTTGCTTGCCACAACTTGGGTATCTACTGCCCCCTATTGCCAGGAAAAATACACACTGTCACTTTAAGCTGCATGCACACACTTTGAGATGTTATGTGAGGTCATTTCCACTGAGAGCTACTGAAGAATGGTTTGTGAGTTATAAAGATTATTTGCAAGCACTGGCTGAAAGTCTGTGACTCTATTACGCCTCCTTTTCTTAATCAGACTCATCACTGAATCCTGACTCACACACACAGGAGGATCCAAACATTCACTCAGGCACCTTCTGCTGGAGGTGTTATGGATCAAGGTGTTTCTGCGGTTACTGGTGACCCACTTAGCCTCGTCAGTAAACAGCAGGACAACCTTTAGCTGCCCTCATTTGCTCCATGTTTGCATGCAGAAATAAAATGTGATTAGTTCGGTTTAGAATTATCGACTGGCCCAAACATTCTACCTGAACTTGCCTGACAGCATCTTCAGCAACACTCAGATCAACCAAACCTGAATTTTTATTTATGTTTTTAATAATATATATTTTTTAATCCCTGTATGGATCGGCTGTCGGGCTTCCCTGGCTCACTCAATCATGTCCCAAAATACTGTTTTAGTCTGAACGGATTTCTGAATAGTACCATACCACACTAATTTATGCATATAGCGCATTTAAACACAGCATGTGAGCTGACCACAGCACTGCACAAAGAACAGCCATAAAAGGATAATTTAAAACAGTTAAAATGGTCAATAAATACAGATTACCCTAAAAGCAAAATAAAAGTAGGAAAAAACAAACATAAAAATGAGTCATTGGCCAAAAGCCAAAGCATTGAAGTGGGCCTTTAATCGTGACCTGAAGACAGCGATGGATGACGACTGTCGAATATCAATGAGCAGTGCGTTCCAGAGAAAGAGGGCAGCACACACAAAGTCCTGCTCCCCCTCGCTTTATAATTTGCTGTTGGAGTGCAGAGTAGCAGGCGATCTGCTGATCTCAGTGAGCGCACTGGCACACCGGGTTTGAGCAAGTCAGATAGATACCGTTCCACGCTTTAAAAACAAAGAGGAGGATCTTAAATCGCACCCTGAAAGTCCCGGGCAGCCAATGGAGAACCGGGGTGATATGGCTAGCATTGCTCACCGCCTGCAGCCTGTTCAGGGCTGTAACAGGGGTGCCAATGAGGAGGGGGTTTGCATAGTCCAAGCAGGAGGGGATAATTACGTGAATAACAGTTTCCAAATGGGACAGTTTCAATGTGGGCTTCAAGTGTGTTAAACGGCATGGCTGAAAGAAGCAAGATTTCACAACTGCATTTATCTGAGGGACCACTGAAAATCCAACATCCAGTTTTACCCCGAAGCTGGTGGCACAACGTTTAAGGGCAAAACGTGGAAGGTTTTGGACAGACGACGCACGAGACCGGTTCCTAGGGTCAAAAAGAATTGAGTTAGTCTTGGACTTGTTGAGTTTTAGAAGGTTTGCAGCCAACCACCACTTCACATCAGGAGTCCTTGATTTGTAAGTCTATATTTAGCCCATTCATCGCCAAGGTACGTCATCAGCATAGATAGAAATAGCTGATGCCATACTGCTCAAAAATCGACTGAGGACAGAGTGCCCTGTGGCACCCCTCAGTTCAGCAGAAGACGGGGGAGGCACAGTCTCCCATCTGTACGCTGAATGATCTACATGTCGAAACTGAGCGGAACCAATCCAGTACAGTACCAGAAAATCAGGCCCATGATTCAAGACGGGCCAACAGGATTTGGTGGTCGATCGTGTCAAAAGCTGCTGAGAGATCCAATAGCAGCAGCAGTACATGGGACCCTGAGTCAGATGCAACAAAAATATCATTAAACACACGAATCAGAGTGGACTCAGTGCAGTCTAAAAGCACATTGGAACACATCCAACAGTGAATTAGTGTCCAAGTGAGTTGCCTGTGAATGGACTGTAGCATAATTAGTCAGCCCAGGTTGGATTGGGTCAAGCTCGGGTCTAAAATGAGAACTCTAGCTTGCTTTTCCATATTTCTGAATCTTTTTCTTGAGTCAGTGTGTGCTAAACATGCTTTCCTGCACGTTTTAGATTGTGAACACAACTGATTTTCTTTCATTTAGTGATGATCTGCTCCTTTGAACACTAAGGAAGGCTTGGGAGACATTTCAGCTGTTCAATGAAAGGGGTTAAAAAGACGAACACACAACGAGGAGATAATTTTTAGTGTAACCACAAAATATTAACTAACAAATCACTAGGGGTGCTGAAAGCAAGCAAAAGTGCCAAGTGTGCCATGTGATGCATTAGGAATCACCAGTGTTGTGCCCAATCGCGTTCATTGAACGATCATTCGTGAATTAGTTCATTTTTTTCGTGAACGTGAACTGAACTTGTTCATATTTTGCCAGACGAACGTAAAAGTCCAAGCAGGAGGTGGTAATATATATATATATATATATATATATATATATATATATATATATATATATATATATATATATGAGAAAAAAGAACTATGAACTAGGTCGATTTTGGAACAGTGAACTTAGTGCTAAATCTTTTAAATTATGAACTAAGGAACAAACTATAGTTTGTTTTAAAGTGTATGAACTGAACTTTGAACTAGTTCGTTTTTTAAATGAACTTTCCCAACACTGGGAATCACCACGGGCCAGTCAGCAGCCAACTTGAGGTGAGCATGACTGCTGTAGACAGGGCTGGACTGGGACAAAAATTCAGCCCGGGCATTTTGACTGGAGACCGGCCCATCACCTGTTTTTTTTGGAAAAGACATTAAGCCTTACGCTGTTTCTGACACACACCAACGTACACTTTCTTATTGGTAGTATTTATGTATCAATCTAATAAACGTAAACCTACACCATCCTTCCTATCCTGGTATTCTAAAAAGTAGGGTTGGGGGTAACTGATTATTTTTAAAATGATTATTCTGACAATTATTTTATCGAATAGTTGACTATTCTAATGACTATTTAGATGATTAATCTAGCGATTATTTTTCTATTGCACAATTAATAAAAACCAAAAAATTCTCAAATAAATTCCTCCAAAAAATTGATAAGTCGTTACTGTAAGAGAATAAACACTACAGGCCTTCCATTTTGTATAACACTGCTTTTATTGTGTTGCGGTTGTTTATGTTCTGGTGACGTGTAGAACTTGGGAGTGCAGGCTGCTGCCTGAGAGGTGGTTGGAGACGGAGTGTCTCCATGCTGCTTTGATTTGTTCACTTATGTGCATGAGGCAAGTGGTGTTACGACCCTTCCTGGGGAGTCACGTGTTTCTCCTATTTTAACTGTAAATCCTTCTAGCTGTTATATTTATAACAAGAAACAGATATTCGGACAGAATATTTTCACGTTTATTCGAATATGATTGTGGAACACACCCAGCATCATAATAAATGAAGTAATATTTATGCCAATTTAAGCCTTTATGGGTGACCAGGACTCTGTGTTTATGAATGTGGAAGACACCCAGCATCCTGTGATGGCACTAATAACATCAAGAGATAATAAATAAGGTAATATTTAGGTCAATTTAACCCTTTACACGTGACCAGGACACTGTAATCAATTTTTGGCAAGGGAAATGATCATTTTTTGCCATTTTTGAGGTGTTTATGAATGTGAAAGACACCCGGCATCCTGTGATGGCACCAATAACATCAAGAAATAATAAATAAAGTAATATTTAGGTAAATGTAACCCTTTACAGGTGACCAGGACACTGTAATGATTTTTTGGCAAGGGAAATTATCTTCCTTTTTCTTTTTTTTTGCCATTTTAGGGGTGTTTTTGATTTGATGACACAGTGGGCAGTATGAGTACAGTAACATCAACAGATAATACATAAAACCCTTATTTGGTCAATTTTAGCCTCCATGAAAATCTTAGCGATTCAATCACTTTTTGGCAAGTAAAATGCCATTTTAGTTGTCTACAATTAAATCATCAATAAAGAATTTAAAGATATTTTGAGGCATTTCTTATAGGTAAACGGGAGGGTGTAGTCTATTTGGCAAGTGACCAATCTTAATTTTATGTGCTGAAGTGCTTTTATCTTGTTACTTTTAAATAGAGCAACGTAATGTATAGATAGTAACCTACACAGTGTCATTAAAGCCAAAGCTTGATCATTTTAAATACTTTTTTTCAAGTAAAAATGTGCCCCAAACTAGTTAACTGTGGCTCCATGTCAAGTGGACTAAAGAAAGGAAGGGGAAAAAATTAAATCGCTGGAGAATTGTTTATTTCCATTTATACAACGTTTACATTCAATACAGGGTACCATTTTACATTGTTTATTTATTTTTTTAGTATCAAGGCTGTAACATAAAGAAAGCCAGTTCTTACCACAAAGTTTGTGGCACAAACCATCTTTCAATCGCAAATATTGCAAAAAGGATTAATATATCCTCATTGTGAACGTTTAAGACAAATAGCAACACTTAAAACAACTTCCGAACTGGAAAAACTAATGTGGCAAGGTGCAGAAATGAGTGCTCGGGCGGGATTCGATCCCCAGACTCCTGGGTGAGAGTCACACGCTCTAACCAGTCAGCCAAAGGGACATCTCTTTGGCCAAGTAGCCAGGGCGCGTCATCAATCGGGATATTGTGGATGCTCACACTGCCACATCTTCCTCCCTCTTTCCACAAGCACGTCCTCGTGCTCCCGCGCAGGGTGCCACAAACACTGCCACACTAATATCCGCGATAAACATCTGTTTAAGTACCGGAAGAGGTTATCTTTGCTTTCTGAATGTCCATATTGCTAGATATGCTGAGTTTTAGGGCGAAATCCTGGGGAATTTTGTCTAGAAATGCAATTACCTAACCGTGCGCGATCCCGCGGTGGCTAATCATTTTTTGGCAGCGAGTCAATTTATGGCACAACACCGGCTCGGGTTTCTCCTCCTCCTCCCTCTTTTCTTCTCTAACTTGTCGCTGGGCTGAGGCTCCATCACTTCCTAAATTGATTTTACTTGAACCTTCACTACCAAACAACTGTGAGATTTTAACACATGTGCCAGCATCAGCCTGAAGGGCCAGTTTCTTTTTTAGTCGAATTTTCTCCGCTCCTCCTTTCCGTTTTTTGTTCTCCATTTTGTTAAGCTCGTCTGTCTGTTTACTGAGATTCACAAACAACTGGCGGGTGCATCAGACCTCTGGCTATTGGTCCAGCCCAGAGTGTATTATTACCAATTGGCCAATCCACCAACTTTTACGAGGCGTCGCGTGGGGCGGCGCGGACAAGTTGTCCGCAACAACTAGAGGCCAGAAAAAAAACAAAAAAAAAAAAACAGACACCGGCCCATAAAAGATGAAAGGGTCGGCCCAGCGGGCAGTTGCCCGCTATGCCCTATGGTCAGTCCAGCACTGGCTGTAGACCATAGTTTTACCCTACAGTGCATTTTAATTTAAAAAGAATTTGAAGGTTTTCTTATTTTAAATTTAATTTTGAACAACTGTGGCAGAAACCGTGCAGTTCTGGGCCAGAATAGTAAAAGAAAATAAATACTACACTTTGTAAGACTCTTTTTATTATCTGTATGCTCACTCTCTCCTCAAGGAACCATTTCAGGAAAAAAGTGCTGCTACCTTTTATTGTGAACCCTGGTGTTCTTTATGGCAGCGTCTTCCAAGCCTGGCTGGCTCGCAGACACCGTGGTGCATGGTTTTACTCCACAATTAAACAGGGGATTTAAAGACTGACAGCAGGGAAATGTCATTGAATAATCACATCATTTTTAAATGGCGTAGACATTTCTTAATCTGGATCGCTCTCTGATCAACACAATAATTACCTGGCAGGACTCTGAGACAGTTAGCTAACATTGTCATCACAAACGGCGGGATTCCAGAAAAACGGTGGACATCTCCACGAACTTCTTTGATCTAAACCGAGACCACAGCTGAACCCAGGAGAAATGGTCAATGCAAAGTGGCTCATGGGCCAATACAAAGGACCTTATGAATATCATGCACATAGACAAGATCGGTGACATTTCATAGGAAACCATAGCAACCAGGAGGTCTAGGAAACGCAATTTGCTAGAGACAGAAATCGAAGTCCTTTTGAGTGAGGTAGAGGCACAGAAAAAAAGCTTTATTGCGTTTGAGTGGCACTGTGATGAAGAGATGTCACGGACATCAAAAAGGAAAAATACATTTTTAAAAAAAGGTGTTCAGATTTCAAGGTGGAGGAAAAGAGAAGGTTGGTCACCATCCAAAACAGCTAAAAAACGATGGTGCTCAGGGCTGGCCGATCTAAAGGTAACGTTTAATAAAATCATTTAATTTAATACATGGGGCTTTAGGCAGGAAATGTCAAGTATTTTCCCTGTCGACGAGTTCCCACTGGAATGAGCCAGTCACAGGAAACCCGAGCGGTCACAAGCTGCAGGTGTGCCAGGATGCTTTTGTGAGGATTTTACAGCCTTAGGGTTGAATTACGATGGCTGCAATCTGACTAAAACAATAATGGAGTGAACACCTGGAGGGAAAAGAGCAAAGAGCAATCATTTCAACTGATGCGGTGGTGAGGCTCTGAGGTCAGATCTGCTGCAGATCTTACTTCCTCTTTTATTTAGTATCATAGATTTAATAGTAGATAAATCACAGAAGCCATTATGTTACATTACTGTAAATTCAAGAAAACCTAGAATTCAAGATGTCCCAGTCCTTAATGCTGTGTGTGTGTGTGTGCGTGTGTGTGTGTGTGTGTGTGTGTGTGTGTGTGTGTGTGTGTGTGTGTGTGTGTGTGTGTGTGTGTTTCTCTATAAAAGAACAAAACTAGATGACGTAATTTCTGTCCTATGATTGGATGGCCGGAGATAAACTATCGCCACTAAGTTGTGCTAGTAATGCTTGTCTTTCTGCGGTCTGTGCAAACTAATATTTTAAGATATTTTTTTTTATCTAATGCCGACAAGGGGTGACAGAGTAGCAACAATGGATATGGTCACATAAATGATCCTATTTGTAGCTAAAATCCACCATCTCAACGGCTGTTCTACCCGTTTCCTCCATCTCCAAACCGCTCTTACACCAGGGTCAGGGTTAGCTTTAAAGCTGCCATCAAGTTTTTCTAAAATAAAAAACGTTTGTGTTGAACCTGACTGGAGTAATTTTTAGACTCCATTTTGTGCAAAAGAGCGTTGTATAAATGAGCCCTCTTTATCTGAAATAACCAATATTCACTGAACGTAAATATTTCCGTTCTGCTGTGTTTATTTCTCTGAAGGATTTGTGAACTGATTTTGCAAGAAAACAGGTGATTAAAATAATTATTTTATTACATTAAACTTGTGTTACCAACTGTATTGCTTGTTTGTTTGTTTTTTACACACATGTTGTCTTACCTTTTTTGTTTTGACCACCACTGCATTCTTCCTCAAAGCTAGCCACTGTCAGCGGCACCACTTCCTTCTCTATTTATCCACGGGCAGCAGAAGACGGTGTCAATAGATGGATGGATGGATGGATGGATGGCTAAACGGATGAATGAATGAATGAATGAATGAATGAATGGGTAGATGGATGAATGAATGAATCAATGGATGGATGGATGGATGGACTTAAAGGATCTCTGGTGTATTATGAGTAAGATTTCTACAGTGAAATAATCAGAAAGCATGCTACTGTTTTAATCATGTCCAAAGGGAAGTTACATTGAGATAGAGTTGGCTCTGAGCCAGCTGGGTGGAGGCCAGATTTTCTCCTTGAGGAGGGACATAGTCTTTATCTACATTCTGTGAGTCTGCAGGGTTGCAGAGTCTTCATTGAGCTAACGCAGCAGCACTGGCATTTGTAATTTGACACCCGCAGGCAAAAAGCTTCAAAGTTGTAGACAGAATATTAATCAACAAAAGGAGCGACCCAGAAGCTATTTCTTGTACCCCTAAAAAGCCACGACATCTTTTTGTTTTGCTGTAATATCGGGTGAAGCAGGCTAAAGGCTAACATTGAGCTGACAGTGCTAACGGTGAATTAGATGCAAATAATCAACTCTAAAAATATCTCAAGGTACAATTTTCAATCACCAACCACTCAGTATTACAGTGAAATGTATGTATGTACTTGCTCACTTGTGTGACTCCTCTTCACTTGTAATCTAGAATCTGATCTGTAACCTGCAGCAGCCATGAAAGTGACCAGTGTGTTAAAAAAATGGGCTGCAGTACCCACATTTGACCATAGGATGTCAATCTTCCTTCATTCTTACATCAAGCCCCTTTAATAAGTTACTATTATTTTATTTCATGACAGTGATATACGACTCCATACTGACGTTAGACCTGATGAACTTCTACATGTTTTCCTGCAGCAGAAACACAAGCAGAGCTCTCTGAGCTGAAAGTCAAATGGACTGAGCATGAGTGGTTCACCGCCTCCTCAGCAGCTAAGTCCAAGGTGATTCAAAAAATATGGGAGTCCAGATGAAGCTTTCCGACTGATGTCCGTCCTGCTCCCCCTCCCAACGCAGCGCTCAAGAGGTTCTGTCATCCTTGACCTAAATTAGACACCTCCTCCCCGTCTTCACCCTCCGCTCCTATCGGATTTCATCTCAGCCTCTGCTGGGTTTTGTCTCAATGGGAAAGGGAACTGATTGGGAAAAAAAGTCAATTCCAGGCCAGCACACTGTGAAGGGTAAAAAGGCAAATATAAGCTAATGAAGTCAGTCCTGAGTGGAAACAGCAATGCAATCTTATTTTTCCCCTCAAGCTCCACTTTTACTTGTTAACATGTCATGTTAGACCTCTTTAGCTGCTCTTGTCTCTCCTTGTACCATGTCTTCATTTTGCTTTTCATTATCAGTCAGTTACCATCAGCTGCTTCCCTTTTCTCCCTCACTTTCTCGCGGCCTGCCTGATTCTTTTGACTCCCTCCGTCCGATCCTCCCACCCTTCCTGTCATTCCACATATATGTCTTTCCCTCCTAATATGGAAACAGAACAAGGCCTGAAGGTTGCACTGACAGCCAAATCAAGCTCTTGTTTTTTGGCATCACTCACGCCCGTCACAGGTTTAATATGGTTTCCGCCATTTGCATTCCATTTGTGGTTATTGAAAGTTATCAATCTGCCTCATTTCCCTCGGCAGTGTTGACTGACTTCTGGAAGTCGGCGCAGAAAGAAAAAGAGCAACGGGCAGAATGACAAATGGCCTTTTCATGTGAATGTGCAATTTAGTAGAAACCTACAATAGAATTCAGATTCATTTTGAGTAACTAATCTGGTTATTATTTAGTTAATTTTGAGCCCAACCCTAACGCCCCAATTTTCCCGGAACTGCGCTGCTCTGGGCGGCTGCATGTTGGAGTAGCTCTGTTGACTATATGTAAGTTTTGCCTTTTCTTGGACATTTTTTCTTCTAGTTTCTCAAAAAAAAAAACTGTATTTTTTTGGACACTTTACTTTTCTGTTTCTGGTGCTGTGAAGCTTGGAGGATTTTTATTGCTATTTTTTAGCTTTTTTCACTTTTTGAGCATTTGTTATGATGCGTAACCACGGCAACAAGCTGTTTACATTCGGGAGCAGCTGATTAACATTGGAAAGGCTGAAATAATACCTCACCTGAAGCCACAAATCCCAAATGAGCTGAAACACAAGAAGCGTGGGTGCAGAGCGGGAGCTAAACGGAGACAGAGAAAGAGGAACATCAAACCATCTCTTTCATCGATCATAATGGGCAATGTGAGATCACTGGCCAACATGGAGGAACTCCAAGCCCTTTCAAGGACTCAGCCAGAGTTTCGGCAGTTTCGGAACCACTAGAGGAGATAATGATAAGAAGGATTCTCCAGAGAATCACGAAAAGTATGGACAACACTGAGCATTCTCTTCTCAAGACTGTCCAACAACGGAAGAGTGTCTTCAGTCAGAGGCTTCTTCAGTTTGGCTGCAACACTGACCGCTACTGGAGATCCTTCCTGCCAACAGCCATTGTAATATACAATAACTTTGATGACTTGATTATTATTATTATTATTATTCTGAGCTACTACAGCAATCAATTTCCCTCTGGGATTAATAAAGTGTTTTTGAATTGAATTGAATTGAATTGAATTGCATTGACCACTGGTAGTCCTGAGGCCTTGAATCTCCACAGTGTCTCCTTGTTCGGCCCTCCTGCTCTTCGTGTTGCTTCTTCCTGATGTTTCTGGGCTCTCTAAACATATAACTACTGAGTGGTTCTGTAGTTTGTCCACCTCACCAATGACCAACTGGTTAGGCCACATGACAGGATAACTGTGGAGATTTTGATTCGGTTTTCCCCTTATAACAATTCTAAGATCAAACTCACAATAAATGAGGGCCTCTGTAGGGGCCCTCTGCCCCGGGAGCGGTGGTCGACTGTAGCTTCCTGGGCGCTCTATAGGTGGGGGTCTATGCTCCCCCTCCACTGAGCTCCCTGACTTAGTGTGGAAAACCTGATGCTGCCAGGACAGACGGCTCCTCTGATGGCGTTTCCTTGCGTTACCTTACTTGGCTCATCTGGACTCAGCCTAATATAATTTTTACTTGTGTGTGTATGTGTGTGTGTGTGAGTCTGTGTGTGTGTGTGTGTGCTTGCATATGTTTGTTAATGCTTTTAACCTGTTATGGGAATCTGGGGTCATTTTGTAAAGCACTTTGAATCACACTTTGTTTGAAAAGCGCTTTAGAAATAAATTTGATTGAATTTGATTGATAAATAACTGAAGGAAGTTGCCTCATTTAAACGTTCACTAATCTACTAAAGGTTTCCCAAATTTAAGTGTCTTTTATTGAATTTGCTGTTCATGTAGAATAATCTAGTCCATGTTTGAAGAGTCTAAGTGTTTAGAGCTGAAATGTGTGTTTTACTGAACTGTACCAAATCAAATAAAGGTTTCACAAATCACAAACTAAGTTTTCAGTGCCCTACTAGTTTAAAATAATCTGAAGTTTGGTAATTCAATTCAATTCAAATTCAAAAATGCTTCATTAATCCCAGAGGGAAATTGATTAAGTCTAGGTGTTGTCATTTTTGAGATGAGACAGTTCTAATGTGGCCTGGAAATGTGCTTAAATCTATTTCCTTCCTGTTTCAAAAATTAGAAACTGTCTTTTAATGATTCTGTTATTAGTGCAGAATAACCCAGCCCAGGTTGGATGAGTCTAAGTGTTGTAAGTGTATAATTACAGCTGAGTAAAGATGCTTGAGGGCTGGAAATATTTGTTGGAATTGAATTTTCTGACTCAGAATTTTCTGAAAAAATGGGAACCAACTTCAGACTCGTTTGGTATGTCATTTTTGCTTTTTGTAATCAATTCATCTCAGGTTCATAATTAAGATGAATAAATAACTATTCACATGAACAAGCAAACTCTGAGTACACCCATAAGCAGGGATGGGACACAAAGTGTTGATTTGCACAAACCAGATGTTTTAACCCTCTCAGGCTCAAAATAAGTTTTGATAAAAGGACATACAACTAAGTCCTTCAGGGGTATGTTAGAACCCAAGTCCCCAAACCAGCCTCTCCCATCTAGCCGGCCTCCACCATGGACCACAACTCCCAGCATGCCCCTCGCGGGGATTCCCTCCACGTCGCACCTACGTCACGAACCGTGACTATATACGGAAGTCGCCTCCCCAGCTCACCACTCAGCCATCGTTTCTTCGGCTCTATGATCAGAGTTTCCAAGCAACCGATCCATCGTACGAACTCTCAGCTCACAGTAAGTGTTCTCACTTACTTCTGGAAAACCCAGCATTTCCGTGTCACTTCATTGACGCTCGAACGCTCGGGGATTCCTAGATTAAACCGAGAGCCGGCGTTTCACAGATGCTATCACTTCCGCGTCTGTGAGACCACGCTCTCCACAAGCTCAACTCCCGTATCCGGCCGACCAGTCTGACAGGGTACTTCTGAGTTAAAGAAGGCTCATGAAATACGTATGTGTGTGTGTCACACTCTGTCCTGTCTCCCCACTCTGTGCAGTCCTTTGTCTCCTGATTACTCCCACCTGCCTCTCGTTTTCCAATCACCCAAGCTCCCAGCCCTCATGTATTTAAACCCTCTCAGTTCTGTGTCTTGTTGGCTCATTGTTTCTATATCCTGCCTGCTCTGTGTGATTAAAGACTTTAAATATTCCAGTTTGTCTGCCTGCCTGTTTCTTCCCCTGCATGTGGATCCTCACCTCCGGCTCAACTCACAGAATGAACCGACCAAACGAAGGATCCAGCAAAGAAGTTCTCCCCTGGGTGTACCGGCTCCGATGGCTCACCCCGAACCACCAGCCAGCTTCTCTTCCTCCAACGCCGCCGACGCCGCCATCGAGTCTTGGTGATCCTCTCCACCCTCCCTGAGCCAGATGGGAGTTTGGGCTGGGAGACGCAGCCGGACCGATCCTGCTATGTGGGCACCAGGCTGGTTGTGTGCTCCCCCAGCATTGGTCCATGGCGCCGGGAAGAAACCCAAGCTCCACCAACACCTCCAGCCCCAGAGCGGCACCGCAGGCTCACCGCCATCCCAACTCGGCGCGCCAGCTTGGACCCGCCCCTCGTCAGGTCAGTGGCCCCGCCTCTGGTCCAGTCAGCACCTCCTTCATCTGCAGGCGCAGGTACCGAGCCTGCAGCCCATCGGACAGAGCTCGCCAGCCTCCAAGCGGAGCTGGGCCGGCTCCGTCAACTTATCAGCCTCCAGGAGTTCCAGCTGGACACTCTATCCCCCCTGTATCTACAGGAGAGGGTTCCCGTCCAGCCAGCGACCCCGCCTCCGGTCCAGTCATCAGCTCCCTCATCTCCAGGCCAAGGGACCGAGCCGGCAGCCCATCCAACAGAGCTCGCCGGTCTCTGAGCTGAGCTGGTCCGGCTCCATCAGATCCACAACCTCCAGGAGTACCAGCTGAACACTCTAACCTCCCTGATTTTCCAGGAGACGTCACTAGTCCAGTCAGCGGCACCGGCACCGGCACCGCCACCAGTCCAGTCAGCAGCCTCAACACCAGTCCAGTCAGCGCCAGGTCCTACACCTCCAGTCCGGTCATCGCCAGGTCCTGCGCCTCCAGTCCAGTCATCGCTAGGTCCTGCGCCTCCATTCTGGTCAGTCCAGTAGGCCCCGCCCCCGGCTTGTCCAAGAGGCTCTGCCCCCAGCCCAGCCTGTCCAAGAGGCTCCGCTCCCAACCCAGCCTGTCCAGTCAGCGCCTAGTCCGGCGCCTCCAGTCCAGTCGTCAGCGCCTAGTCCGGCGCCTCAAGTCACTCTCTCTCTTTCTTAACATTGTTTTTTATCAAAAATTTCTATTTTTTGCTCATTTTAAAACCATTATCTAAACGCTTTTTTATATTTTTACAATTTTCGTTTTCGTGAAGCGCCTCGTGATTTTTATGTTGAGAGGCGCTATAGAAAGGATATTTTTTTCTTCTTCTTTCTTATTACTGGCATTCATACATACACACTAGTAGAAACCGCTTCCTGTCCAAACAACTGCTCTTCTCCTCAGCTGCAGGGAGAACTTGAGGGTGTGATGTTCAGAGGGGTGTAAACACTTAGTTCCACCTGAGCCTTTAAAAATCTCAGGTGCTTTTATCAAACTCCCCCACGGCCATCGTACGCTCCAGAAATAGAGATCATCCAGGCATGATACAGGGTGTGTGTCCCCAGCCCGCCCTGAAGCGTCTACTTCTTCTTTTGACTTTTCCCTTCAAGGGTCAACGCATCTGTCTCCATCTAGTTCCGTCTTCTACATCCTCTACCCTCACACCAGCTAACTTCATATGAATCTCCTTCTATGTTTTCCTCCTGCCTGGTGGCTCCAACCTCAACATCCTTCCTGCTATGTGACCATTGTCTCTCATTTGGACATGTCCAAACCGTCTTAGTCTAGCTTCTCTGGGTTTTGCATAAATCATACCTCCTGGATCTCTCTGAAAACCCAAACGTCTATATGGGCAACCCCTATAGGGCCACCTTGGAAACCACAGACAAAACCTGTTGGCACCCATGCAGTTTGCCCATATATCAGTGGGGCCCACCTATATATGCTGGCTGGGATTTGGCTGGGTGGTCTTCTTGTTGACACCCCAGTATGAAGGGGAACATCTCCTGGGTCTGGAACCGGTTGTGTCCTCTGGGCAGCAGTACCTGGACCTAATGCCACTTAAACACTAGCATCGGCTCTACTCTACACACCAGCCTGGCCGCGTTGATGCCGCACTGCCTTAGGAACGTCGACGTCATGTCATGAGTGCTTTCAATTCAGTTCAATTTAATAATACTTTATCAATCCCAGAGGGAAATTAGAGCATCTCTGTGTGTGTGTGTGTGCGTGTGTGTGTGTGTGTGCGTGCGTGCGTGCGTGCGTGTGTGCGTGCGTGCGTGCGTGCGTGCGTGTGTGTGTGTGTGTGTGTGTGTGTGTGTGTGGTTTAGGTATTCTGGAGGCATGGCTGTGGGGCTGTGGATGTTCAGGCGTAGCTTGCTCCAACAGCGTTGGACCTCCTCACAGCAGTGAGAGACATAAAAATAGCTTCAGGCCTAGTCCACACGTAGCCGGGGTTTTTTAAAAACGAATATCCGCCCCTCCAAAAACTTGCATCCACTCCACCTCGTTTTAAAAACAAACTGTCCACATGTACCTGGATAAATACGTTGTTAAGGACATGCCAGACCTGTAGGCGGCAGTACTTCCCCCGTTCTTAACCTCGTCCTTCTTCTGTGGTCTTCCACAAGGAGCAGTAATTCCACTTGCAAAAACAAACAAGCAAAAAGCACCTGGACAATTGATAAAGCGAGCGCAGCTCTGAGGGCATCCATGCTGTCGGCTAGAGTAAACACAGGTCGCACACGTGATGTCAGCATTTTTTTGTCGCGGAAAGTGACGTTGCGGACCTTAAAACTCCGGTTTTGTCTGTCCACACGCAGACACCCAAAACGGAGAAAACGCAGATCTTCACTTTGGCCGGAGTTTTTTAAAAGATCCGTTTTCGTGTGAAAAAAACTCCGTTTTCGTGTGGATGACAGGCCAAAACGTAGAAAAATATCTACGTTTTGGCAGATCCCCGGCTACGGGTGGACAGGGCCTTAGTCAGAGGCTCGTTAACTCCACTGCATCCAGAATGATAATGAATCGCACATGCAGGAAGCCCCCGCGGGCTGATTCTATCTGCCAATCAGAAGCTCCCCTTAATGGTACGCATGATTTAGTGCTGGCCAATCATCTGCCCTCAAACACCCATGCATTTTGATTTTGTCTTTACACAAATCTACAAGTGATGGGGGTATTTAAAGAAGCACACGCTGCTAAATTCATCCTGTGATTTGAAGCTTTCAGAGCTCGAGCCTTTAATCTGCTCTTTGTCAGCATTTTGATTTTAACCCTCAGATCCAGAACAAGTTCAGGCGCTTGTTTGCTAATTAAAACAGACGCCGAGACAGCAGATAACACGGCGTCTCGTTCACACAGGGAGTCACGAGCACTTTCATCCTACAGCGCAGCACGACATAAAACAGAGCTAATTCAAGTCTCTCTGCGCTGTCATTTCCAGTTTTGTTGTAACCGAGCTTCTAATCAAGGGCCTCGTCGTGCTCTTGGTTTCTAAAGCCTGATTGGACTGGAGAGGCCACATAGTGGGAAGTCATGTAGGGATCGTGCGTGTGTGTGCGCGCACGCGCGCGCGCGCGCGCGTGTGTGTGTGTGTGTGTGTGTGTGTGTGTGTGTGTGTGTGTGTGTGTGTGTGTGTGTGTGTGTGTGTGTGTGTGTGTGTGTGTGTGTGTGTGTGTAACCCAATGTTGCAGAGATGGAGTCTTCATACCTGTCAGTGTCAGGTTTACATCATCATCAACACTTAAGTTATTCTTCTTCTCCTGAACCCTCAATACCTCCCATAATAGTAAAGTGAGTGGAGCTGCTGCTGGTGGAGGTGGTGACAGTGAACAGTCCAGAGAGCGCTGACCCCGGCTTTCCACAGGAGCCGTCAGCAGCACGTCTTGCTCGCGTAAGCTGCTGCTTGGCCCTTCCCACGAGAGGCGAAGCAGCAGGGGAGCAGCTGTCACCGACCGAGCACGAAGTCACACGAGTGACTTTGTCAGTAAACACAATAACAAGCAGGAGAAAACTACAACATGGCTCCAAAAGGTTTGTGTTTTTATGTTCTGTCCGTTTTATAATCACCAATACGGACCTGAAAAACAAAGGAGACCGCTAGCTAGGTGATAACTTCTCACGGGGCCGCCGCACATTTAGTAACTTTTTTTTAAAGTAAAGCAACCGGAAGGCAGTACGTTTCTTTATTCTGAAAATCTCGGGAGCTTCGCTCCGTTTCCGCGTCCGATTTCCTGTCTTTCCTTCCCCAAAAATGTCGAACTTGACCCGTTTCAGAGGCGTCGCGTGTAGAAAATAGAACCGGCGCGTAAAGACCGCGACATGCTGCTCCTGAGATGCGGCCGACTCGCGCTGCTGACGGCTCCGGTGGAAAAGGTTCTGTTGACCACAGCGGTTCCTATCAGCAGCTATGACGTGCTGCTGCAGTAACGTGCTGCTGACGGCTCCGGTGGAAAGCCGGAGTAAGATCAGTGGCAGAAGGTTTTATTTCAGAAAGGGTGTAACAGTGAGTAAATATCTAACCCTAACAATCAGAGCAGCAAAGGTGCAGTTTGGGAGAGGGAGGGACTGACCTGGAGCTACTACCTTTGTTTTTACACGTGTCTGTAAATGTGAGCCATCATCATCATCATCATCCTCCTCCTACTCCCGCTGTGACCCGCAGGAGCTGATGCTGGGAGGGATCTGCAGATGACTGTAGTTGAGTTTGTAACTGAATAATTCTTAAGTAGGATTGTGTCCTTATCAGTGCTGATAATAATATTAGTCCTGATGTTTCAGGCTTTTTATCTACGGGTCTTTTACCCAGACGTCAATTAAAAAGATAAGGAAGTGGATGTGATGTGTGGTAGGTACATTCACTCGCAATGAACATCATTATTAATGTTTTCATGAGTTGTGAAAGTTTGTTTGGTGTTAGTTGAGGAAGTGCTTCAGTTAGCAAATGAGCTGTGAGTCAGAAACGACGCTCATTCCAGCCTGCGTGTGCTAACACAGGCCTCTATGAAGGCTGTGTTGTTCCTGACAGTAAGGATGCATATGGCTGCCGGGTGATCAGAGCTCAGGAAGGAGGAGTTAGCGGCGGCGGTTGGTACCCTTTCAATGACAGAAAGGACTTTCCAGAGCTGTGATGTGAGAGTGAGAGGAAACGCTACCTACTCACCCAGGCTGATGAGAGAACTTTCTAGCTACACATAAATACACATATGTGTATTATTGCTGTTCCCTGGGTACAGTACTGTACTACTAAAGCTACAAACCACTGCACCAACACAACTACTGGCCTGCTGTGTAGGCTTAGAATCCATCCATCCATCAATTATCTATCCATTTATCTATCTATCTATCTATCTATCTATCTATCTATCTATCTATCTATCTATCTATCTATCTATCTATCTATCTATCTATCTATCTATCTATCTATCTATCTATCTATCTATCATCTATCTATCTATCTATCTATCTATCTATCTATCTACCCATCTATCTATCTATCTAACTATCTATCCATCTATCTATCCATCTATCTATCTATCTATCCATCTATCTATCTATCCATCCATCCATCCATCCATCCGTGATAAACGACCGACACTGGTACAGTGCCTCTCAGAGTAAGGACTCCAAAGTGCATCATTCACACACACACACACACATTCACACACTGATGGTGATGTAGCCACAGCTGCCCTAGGGCGCACTGACAGAGGCGAGGCTACCGAGCACAGGCGCCACTGGTCCCTCCGACCACCACCAGCAGGCAAGGTGGGAAATCTGTCTGGAGCCGGGATTGAACCTGCAACCTTCCGATTACTGGACAACCCGATAAACCTGTTGAGCTACTGCTGCCTCTGTCCATCCATCCATCCAGCTTTTTCAGGACTAAAACTACCAAACATACACACACACACACACACACACACACACACACACACACACACACACACACACACACACACACACACACACACAGTCTCAGTTAACCTAATGTCTGGAAGAAAGAATCCAACTAGCCATGAACTGCACACAGAAAATTCCAGATTTTCTTTATTTTGAATCCAGAACGTTCTCGGTGTGGAGCACCAGACCAGACCCCTGCACCGCTGTCCTGT
Organism: Nothobranchius furzeri; assembly: GCF_043380555.1. Classification (NCBI taxonomy): domain Eukaryota; kingdom Metazoa; phylum Chordata; class Actinopteri; order Cyprinodontiformes; family Nothobranchiidae; genus Nothobranchius; species Nothobranchius furzeri. Next base: position 108,515,110 of record NC_091741.1, read on the forward strand.
CCAGCGAACAGACTCAGCCTGGTGGGGCTGTGGAGAGCTGCTGTGATTCAGAGTAAAAATCTAACATGTACGAGAAAGAGAGCAAACAGCAGCATCAGTGGAACTAATCTGACTTCAGCAGAACGCTCTGAATAAGAAGATGAAAAGGTTTTTGTGTAAAAGCAATGTTCAGAAAACATGACCAAAGCCTGAATAAAGCTTGGTTACTGATGTGAAAGATGAAGATCAGTTGAATCCTTTGGAGAAAAAGCCACATATGATGTGAAGAACAAGGCCAGATCTGTACATTTGTGAAAAGCAAACGGAGCACCTTCACTAATGACGTGAGATCGGTGCAGGCAGGAGGGCAGGGTAGGGTTAACCCTAACCGGGCGGTCACCTTTCACAAGCCTATTGTAGAAAACAATGCCACCAATTAGCCACACCGGCGTGGCGGCATCCGAGAGCCTCAGGTCCTTTCTAAGTGCACAGACCGAGACGGGAATGTTGCGTAATCGTGTCCTTTTTTACAAACAGTTAGGTGATTGCGGTTTGAAGGGGGTCTGGGGGAGGTCTCTGTGCTGCCGCAGAATTACGTTTATCTTAGACGTAAGTTGCTATTTATTGTGATTGAAGCCGCGCTCGTTAAGTTTTTAACCAGCAACTCCTAAAGGTGTCTGGCCTCCACAGTCCCCGTGCAGTGTCTGGTGATCTGAGCTCCAGCTCTAACGGAGAAAAACTCTAGGAGTGATGTCGTCATCCAGAGTCATCCGTCTCAGACGATCCTGATTACAAGAGCAAAACTTACGGCTCGTTTCTTTTCATTTTTTTATTGATTTGCCTTCCGGAGCTCGACAGTAACTCCCCACTTGATCATGACAGGCGCTGGTTCAAAACATGAAATGAACCTGTTCCTGTAAACATGTGACCAACCTACACCGCAGCATGGCCGCTTCCATTCAGCGGCGATGTCCTCCTCCCGCTGTGGTCAACATTTGGGCAACCAACAGCTGATGATCCGGTTCCAGCCAATAGCAACAGAGACTTGGCTAGGCTCTCAGCAGCTCTCAGCAGCCTGGCTCCAGGTGCTGCTCAGACCTCCACCAAGGCCACCGTTATGGAGGGCACCGTGCGTGAACAAAGAGATGGGTCTGACAGTGAGAGAGGGACTATGAGCCATGCCATTTTAGAGGTTGTGATGGAGCAAAAATCATAACTAAAGGATTTTGAAGCGTTAAACGATATATTTACCAAATAAAACTACTGAACTAATTAAAAACACCCAAATAACACAGCCAGCATATATGTGGGTACCATATGGAATAAATATGGACAAACAGTATAGGTCCCAGCAGGTGTTGTCTTCTGTTTCCATGATGTCCCCACAGAGGTTTGCCAACATAGCTTTTAATGGGCCCTGCGTGGGTTTTCACAGGAACTCAGATGGTTTGACTCATCCATGGGTCTTCGGGTAAAAAAACTGGGTGATGATGTCTGGATGGGTCCGATAGGAACTGGAATGTTAAACTGTGTTGCTCTTGCTGTTTTGTCCAATCAGATTTCAGCCTCTATTGTTGCCACGGGGAGCCTAATCTGTCCAAGGCCTTCAGACTCAGCAGAGCTGACCTTTACTGTACAGCAGGGTAGATGTTTAAATAACCAATCAGCTCTCAGATTCAGCTAGCTGGCTCACAATGACATCAGGGATTTTCTGTCCTCTGGTTGGATGGTCAGAGCTAAGCTATTAGCACATCCTCATCAGAATAGTAAATGGCATGTATTTATATATTGCCTTCTAGGGTTCTACAACCCCCCAAGGTGCTTTATAACTAACCAGTCACCCACCCATTCACACATACACACACAAACACACACACACACACACACACACACACACACACGAATACTTTTATTTTACTTAATTCTTTTTATTTAGCCTACGATGGCTGATGGAGTCAGAGAGATGGATTTAGTCTCAGAGAATATTTAAATTCCTTCTTCAGGGTGGCCTGAGCATCATCAGTCATGCTGGCTCTATAGTGACTGAAGTTGTTCTGCATAAAGAGAGGAGAATAAATCATTAGCAACTCTAGTTAATATTCCATCCATCTATTTTCATCTGCTTATCGGGGGTCAGGTCGGGGGGGGAAGCAGCCTACGCAGAGAGGCCAGGCTTCCCAAACAGATGCCCTCAAAACCTTGGCTGTGTCTAGAAATCCTGTCCATTAAAGTTATGAACAGAATCGGTGACAAAGGGCAGCCTTAGTGGAGTCCAACTCTCACTGAAAACAAGCTCAATGTACCGCCAGCAACGCGGGCCAAGCACTGACACCGGCCATACAGGGGCCTAACAACCCACGTCAGAGGGCCTGGTACCCCATACTCGCAGAGTACCCCCCACAGGGCCCCCCAAGGGACGCGGTCGAACACCTTCTCCAAATCAACAAAACCCATGTAGATATGTTGGGCGAACTCCCACGCACCCCTAAGGGTATTGAGCTGCTCCAGAGCCAGGACCAAAACCACATTGAATGCCAGGTCCGACGGACCCTCCTCTCTTGTGAGTATAATGTCTTTTATTTACACATATACAAGTCTAATTATGAATACAATAGTGAGTATTGATCAGTGGCACACTGTGGTAGTGTGCGTGCGTAACACCATGGAGGTGACTTTATTGGTAAACCTGCAGTGAAGGCCCAGACACCAAACCCACCACCAGTTTAATGCATTTTGGTTTATTTGTGCATTTGCTGCTTTTGCCATCGTTTAGTAGGAAGTCCATTAAAATCTCCATTAATGAAGCTCCTGGTTATGTGAAGAATTAATCATGCAAATGTGATTCTTGTTGGACATAAAGATGTTAAATGACTGTTTTCCTTTTCAAAACAAACTTGGCCAGAACCTGAACCTTAGAGACCCGCTGTTGTTTTGTTTGGCATTGTTTTCCTATCCTCCAGGCCCACCACTCCCCCTACCCTGCACCACCCCCACAAGCTGAGCCTGGAAGTGGAGGTAAATACAGCTGACCTTGGGAGACCGGCGGAGGCTGGCTGAAGCATCCAAAAGCCCTGGCTCAGTGCCAGAGCTGTGGTGCTGGGAAGGTTTGGCAGGGATTATGGTCTTTGGGTGACGATCACTGTGGTGCATTCAAACAGGGGAAGGAGCTGCCAAGAGCAGGGAGCAGAGGCTGAGGCTTTTCATCTCAGGCTTTGACTCGCATTCAGACGGATAAATAAACATCTTTCCCAGTTTCTCTACTTCAGACACGACAACTCTTTAACAGACAGCTTCCTGGTACTGCTGAACAAACCACGGGTTTTACTTGTGCATGAAAAGCTACAACACAAGTGTGCAGCTCCAAATGTAGAGCGGTCCCCTCAGCTCAGTAGACCATTAACATTTTAATGGTCACCGCAAAACCAGACAAACGTCCAAGTGTTCAATGTAGAACGTTGTTACCCCACACACTTTATCTGGCCTTGACTCTGATGCACGCCCGCGTGTGTGTGTGTGTGTGTGTGTGTGTGTGTGTGTGTGTGTGTGTGTGCACTGTAGAGGACATGGCAACTACACCTACTTGAAACTGTAAAGTAACATGCACCTCTGTCAGTGCGCCCCAGGGCAGCTGTAGCTACATCGTAGCTCATCACCACCAATGTGTGAGAATGTGTGTGTGAATGGATGAATGAGGCACTGTAGTGTAAAGCACTTTGGAGTCCTCTGACTCTGAAAGTAGCTATACAAGTTCGAGTCATTTATCATTTATCCATGAAAAGTTCGCATTTCACGATTTAGATCATTTAAACTCTATATTTATAACTGTTTAGATAAAAATCATTAGTGGAAAATGTACACTGACTGCCTGAGATTGTGTTGAAATATAAAGGAACTATGAACTAGATCATTTTAAAATGTGTAAACTGAACTAGTTCATGTGTAAAACAAACATTCCCAACACTGCTTACAGCAAATGTGACTATTCAGACCAAGCAATGTCGTTACAACTAAAAATAATCGCTTTAGGTTGAGGATAGAGAGCGTTTTCTATAACAAGAAACACAAAAACATCTTTCCTCTTAACAACATTCTTGTAGTATAGCCATAAGTAAATTGTAGAGATTATTGGAGACTATTGGACCATCTGGTTGTTGGTCTCACCAAACAGCCACACCTCCCTGGGTCCTCCACTCATCACACACACACACACACACACACACACACACACACACACACACACGCAAACAAACATGTATATACACACACACACACACACACACACACACACACACGTATGTAGCACCAGAACACCACTGGTGTGAGAGGTTCTCCGCTCAATAACATCAGAGAAGGGGAAACAGCCGGCTGCTACCACTTCAGCTTTAGGACAAACTACCAGAGTCCCAAAAAGAAAATCACCGTCTGAAGTTAGGGACAAAAAAAATGTTTGGTCCTAGAAAACAGCGACTGATGTATGACGTTATCATGTTCCCTCTGGCAATGTAAATTACGGTGTCCGGGGGCGTGGCCTAGGGATGATAGCCAACGGGAGGTGTGAGTTCTGGGGCTATGTTTGTGTTTAAAAGCTAGCTTTATTTACAGCTTTAAATAAACGAACGGACTGTTTTTGAGCACTGAGGCCCTTTGAGTTGGGGTTAGGTTGACACTCTGTGAGAACCCATCTTGTCTTCGGTGAACGGGAGCCACAGTTTGCCAGGCTAAAAGCTAAAAACTACTTAGAGCCACTTGTGGGGCGGCAGTAATGGTGACAAGGGACCAACAGGAGTTATTAGTCTAGAGTAATTTCTGTGTCAAGTCTCCCAGCTATTCTGGTGCAGACGGGTGGAGGAGGAGGATTCAGGGGGTGATAGTGGGAGAGGAAGGAGGTCTGTTCCTGCATACGGGTGTGATGGATGTGCACCGCAGGCGTGCCACAGTGGGAGAATCTGCATGGTCAGCAGGTCCAATTTTATTCACTTTTCTTCTTCTTCTCGTCTCCCCCGCTCCCTTTTCTCATTCCTAACTAGCAGGGGAGGGAACAGAGCAGGAAGATAAATGTTGTAGAAGAGCAAATTAAAAAAATAGCTGTCAGCACTCCAAGAAGTGTGGAAAGGAGCGCTTGATATGAACCCATTACAGAAGGTCACGGTGTTAACCGGGCAGCAACATTAGTACATCATCTTATTCACTCTTTCTGGTTTTACCACTGAGACTGGAGCAAAGGAACAGGCTATTAGCTTAACCAGCACTTCTTCATACACCCAGAGCTGCTGTTCAGCCAGTGGATTTAAGAGTCATACAGCAAGGAAGGTGAGCCTGTAGAGGTGGAGCCTTTAGGTTTGTTAGGTCAGCCATGCAGGACCGGCTCTAATTTATCAGATAGACTGGGAGGTAAGAGGAGGCAGAACTGAGCGACCATCGTGATCAGCATCGTGTACACAGGTACAGTAGAAACCAGGTACCTAGCGACAATCACGGTTGGATCCGTGATGGTTCTGAGCTTCACAAATTTGACCACAGAACAATCATTGACCAGAAAATGCTTTTCAGTCTTAAATCAACCAGCGTTTCATGAATGAAACGTGTATTTAATCCTCGACCAATCAGCAAGAGTTCTGGACTCTTGGTGTATTTTATACAAGAGAGGCTGCCGTACAAAGGTGCCCCCACCCTTCGACCACCACAGCAGGCTGGAGGCTGAAGCGCCTTGCTCAAGGGCAAAATGACTGAGAAAGAAAGAGCCGGGGTTTAAATTTGCAACCCGCCAATTACAGGGCGTACTGGGAACGCCTGAGCCACCGTCGCTCTGTGAAGTATAGCCTCTGCTGTTTATCATCTATTTGTTCTGTTAGGTTGTTTATCACTGGTTTTAGTCCTGCTTGTGTATTTTCACACACACACACACACACACACACACACACACACACACACACACACACACACACACACACACACACACACACACACACACACACACACACACACACACCCGTCATCCCTGTTCTTGTTTCTCCCTACCGTCCCACTCCAGTGCCTGACCGTCCCTAGTCCCTCAATTCACAAATAAAATAAAGCCAACCGAACAGCGGGTGGAGTGTGTCACAGCTTTTCTGTTTTAGAGTGAAACTGCTCTGGCTTGGTTCGGCACCCAGACCAACCTTTTTGTCTGATTCAACTGCCAGAACAGGACAGGTAAATCAGGAAAGCCCCAGTGATGAACTGCAGCAGGGACCTTCACGTGGGATTCAACTCTGTGCCACAGCCAGATGGAGCCCTTTGACTCCTCCAGCTCCGATGCATATAATAGTGATGCTAACCCAGATGTAACTATACCTCCACTCTGAACAGGAGGTCTGGCTGGACCTCTGCATGTGCTCTCCCAACGCGAGGTTAAATAAATAAAAAGAAAGGAGTGGCTTTAGATGTAAAAGTCAGACCAGTAGACTATTCAGATCGGACAGAGAGCCGGGTTTCGGGTTATTGGCAACACCATCAACATATATAATGGACAATTTGTGAATTATAAGTTTCTGTGCTAAACTGGGAGGTTCCCACCACCGCCATTTTGACCATGTCACAGGTCCCGTCACGCCCAGACAATCCAAAAATGGAAAAAGAAGTGGAGCTAAGGGTGGGGCTGTTATGTTTGGAACGGGGTTGCAACAAATGAACCAGTGTAGCTACTAGCTAACTTAGCTAACCCAAGAAGCTAAGAAGGGCTCCTTGGGCCGGGGTAGCTCACCCGCACTGCAGACTGGCTCCCGTGCGAGGCTGTAGTCATGCTGGTCACCTGTGGATATCTAGTATGGACTGGGACTGTTAAAAGTTCAAGCGGAGCCTCAGACTGCTGCGATCGTAGCCGGACGCCGTAGCCTTTTACATCAGCTCTTGCTCCATGGTCGGACATAAGCAGGACATAAGCTACATGCTAACTCAAAGCTAACTGAGTTTTCCCGGTCGTTATCAGCAAGAAAAATGCTGTAGAGCGACTCCAAAGTAAAGGCACCTCCAACCTGCAAAGTAAAGAAATCATAACTAGGTAAGCTGACCGAAGATATCGGGCTTCGCTGGTCCACCGCGGTGAAAGATTTGTATGTCTGCCATTGTTGATGTTCCCTTCTCCGAGAGCCTGTGATCAGCGGGACATTAGCTACATGCTAACCCAAAGCTAACAGAGTTTTTCTGAGCATTATCAGTGAGGAAAATACGGTTGAGCGACTCAAAGGTGAAGCAGCATCAACAAAAAGAGCTGCGGTGTTTCTGTGATCCACCATTTCCAGCATGACTACAGCCTCGCTTCGGAGCCTGCTATTCTCAGGCAGGAGACAGGAGAAGCTGGGCACCCGCTCAAGGTTCTTACGCAGCCCCACTAACATGTTTGACCAAGCAGTTAAATGACAGCAGTCTCCTCATTCAACCATTGAAATAAAGTACGTAAATATAATTTTACTTACTGATAAAAAGAAGCTGAAACTGCTTGGATGGTCTGTTTGTAACCACAGCTTGCCCTTTTGTCCAACTACCTCGATGATTAACATCCAAACACAAACACACAGAAAAAACTAAAGTTCAGAGAGTCGAAATGGCCAAACATCTATTAACGTGAGGCTGAGGCCTTTTTTCTGAGCTAGCTCTGAAGTCACCTGGATGCTCATTAATTTTTCAGATTTTTAAGCATTAAATCAGTGGCGTGTCCAGATCTTTTAAAATAGGGCGGCCCAGGTGAGGCACAACATGGGTGGCATCAATGGTTATGCTATTTTTGTTTTACCTCCAAGCCGTTTTTGGACAATGAAAAGCCTATTTAAAGGTAAATTAGTGTGGTGGCACCTGGGGTGGCCAATCAGATTCCAAGGGTGGCATGTGCTACCCCAGGCCACTCCCTGGACACGCCCCTGCATTAAATTCTACTTAAACAGAAGAGTTACAAAAAAATCACTCCCTCAGAGGTGTCATGAAGGTCAACTAGATCTATTAAACCTAAAATGCTTTTGTGACCAGGCTGGAAACATGTTTATTTCTGCTGTGAAATTGCCATTTTTTACATGGGAGTGAATGAGGATCTGCTCACTTATGACACCAGCTCCTAGTGGACGAGGGTGGAACTGCAATTTTTGCCACTTTGTTGTTGACGTAAGTAAAACCAAAGCAAACATGGCAAGGCAGCTTTATTTACATAGCACATTTCATACACAGAGGCAATTCAATGGCATCAATAAGAAATCAGTAACTGGGTAATTTTGAGGTTGTGGCAGAACGAAAGACAGCAGCGGTATCGTGGATGGTGTGAATGTCACCATGGTGAGTGGGTCTCGCTCGTTTTGCCAACTTCCCCTATACTGGCTGCTTGTACAATGCAGCGTTTGGACGCGTTGCGTTAATTTTGGGGAACGCGCACAACGCTTCCAATCAACGATGTTTCTGTGTTTTGCACCATTAGTGCGCCCTTCATTCATCACACTGGGTTGAAATAAAAAACAAACCCTAACCCTCACCCCCCAGGGTCATAGAGACCCAGTTCAGTTGTCAGTCTCAGATCTGGGCACTGTGGTCGTGTACCTGCCTGTGCTCCAGAGCGCTCTTCATTTTGGATGATTAAAGACCAAGTTCACCGTCATCTGACTACATACCTACACTCACAACACAATCAGGCTCCGAGGAATTGTCCAATTTTGGATTAATATTGTTATTTGTGTATAATTTAATACATGAAATGTTTTTCTGCTGCAGTCAGGCTGACGGTAACATGCACACAGGCTGTAGGGTCAGCTCGTACCTCAGCATGGAGCTTGTTTTCAATTTAAGAGCAAAATACAAAATCCAACTGTATTTTGGTCAATAGAAACCAGCTTGTTACAAAATAAAACACATTAGCAATAAAAATGATTTCTATGAATTCATTATTGAACCATAACAAAGGACCCAAACCAAGAGGGAAGGATTCCTAAATCACGACTCATCTCTAAGCGGTAATCGAACAAGTTCAATGTGGCTCCTTTGTTGCAGCCTGAATCAATAAGTCAACGACGGTTCAAAGGAACTGTTTTTCTTTCTGCTCGGTTACAGCGAGCAGCAGAAGTGGTCATCACGGCTGCTCACGATAATCCTCCAGATTAGGGGAAGAATTAGCTTCTTTCTGCTTCCCAAAGCCCAGCCTCTCTGTTTCCATCTATCCGTCTCTGTGTGTCAGAGCGTCTCCGGGGAAATCTAAACCCTTCTCCAACACGCCTCCCTCTCTGTCTCCTCTTCTCTCTGTCTCACTCATACATCCTTTCTTCTCTTTGTCTGGATCCCTCCTGTACTTCTCTTCTTTCCTCTCTGCTCTCGGTGTTGAGCGCGGTGTTTGAGACCGGAGCAGCCGCTGTTGCATCAGGAGTCATCCAGTGTGACAGGATGACGAGAGTCACACAGGCTCCAGCCTTCTGCACTGCCAACCATAAAACACACACACACGCACGCACACACACAAACACACACACACAGAAGGAAACAAATTTTCATCAGGCTTTTTTTTGTCTGTCAGCCCATCCTGAAGCCTTTACTGCACCATGAATAATAAATGGATGCATTTCTTTCTGGTAAAGGCTTGTTGTTCTTCTTCTCTTTACTGTCTGACTCTAATAGTCAGACGTTCCTCACACACAGAACATACGCTCTGCGGTTCATGCACACTTGCTTTAACCCGTTAATAACAGTTCTGAGTTCTGGAATATGTTTAACAGGTGATGATGAACGAGTGCAAACCGTTTCATACACTGATTTAGTTTATGAACACATGAACTACAGAATCTGTCTGTCTCCAATGCTTAAGTCTTACTCACACAAAGGTGCTGAACCAGACTGATGTCAGTCAGATCCATAGACTGTTTGAAGTAGATGGACGACCTGTCCACGCCGCCAGTTTTCTGACGAGCTGGATTGAAGCCCTGTGGGAGGTTCCCACCACCGCCACCTTGGCCGCATCACACGTCTTCACTCTCGTAAAATACATTAACACGTTCACTGCCAATGACGACTAAAGTCGCCATTTGCATTTTTTTTTACCGTGTGGGCGTCGGAACGAGCTCCCGCGCCGCGAGAACAAACATCCCTGCTCTAAAGCCGATCTTCCAAATACGTCACACGTCACGTGATCAGGAAGCAGGACATCCATGTGTTAGGAGATCATTTTGGGCTGCTGCTGTAAAAAAGTGAGGAAAAGCTTCTGCCATCACAATTCAACAACGGATAATAAAAGAACGAATAACGCTGGAAACACGTGGACTCTTCCTGATGTAAGACGTGAGTCTCCTCTTTGTTTTGGTGGTTTTGACGTCGACATCATCCTAGCGCACAACGTTCTGTGACTCTTACAAAACTGTAAAAACGGTGAAAAACGCTGGCAGCTAAGAGCCATCCTCCTGTTTAATGACAAGCCTACGTGGGTCACCAGTAACCACACAAACACCTTGATCCATAACACCTGTATAGCAGAAGACGCGGCTGCCTGAGTGAATGTTTTGATAGTTACACATAGACACTCAAAGCCAGAGTGCCAAAAACAAGTTGTTAGTTGGTTTCCATCTTTGAGCTATGGTCTTCTTTATTGCAGTCAGTCCTTTGACGCCAGATTCTACGGGTTTTCTTGTTATGATATATGTGAGAACCCAAGGGTGCAGGACACCACTCAAATCAGTAACACAACAAAGTACTTTAACCCAGAGGCCCTGAACTCCAGGACATTCCCATTAAACATGAGTAAACAAGTCCAGAGTCCCAGGGGAACAAAACAAGCAAAAGGGTCTGATGCAACACCACCTCTGTGTTTAATATTTGGTGTGAAACAAGCTCTATGTCATCATTTTATGTATACGTTTTATTTTGTGTATACGTTGATGATTTGGGTTTTTAGAAGCAACATTCGGCTAAATTTTCACCCGATCAGGTTTGAGGCTCAAGCTGATGAATCATCCTCCCAGGTTTTCATTCCTGAGGAGGACAAGACACCTTGGGTGAACAGGTTATGATAAAAGATGAATGACCTGCACATGTTTAGCTCTGTTTCAGAGTCAGAGGACTCCAAAGCCCTTTACACTGCACTCCATACATGCACCCAACATTCACACGCTGATGATGATGAGCTACGATGTAGCCACAGCTGCCCTGGGAACCCACAGAACTGCTGAGCACAGGCGGTGGTAATGTAGACAAACTTTTTCAGTTTTCACTTCTGTAAAATCCTTTAACTTCACTGGTACGATAAGGTCTCGATCAATATCACTCCATGGAAGGTTCATGTTATCATCTAACCCTTGGGCTGGGCGGTGGCGCAGTTGTTAGCACTGTTGCCTTGCAGCAAGAAGGTTGCAGGTTTGAAATCCAGCTTTGGCCTTTCTGCGTGGGGTTGCATGTTCTTCCCATGCATGTGTGGGTTTCCTCCAGGTACTCTGGTTTCCCCCCACAGATCACAACATGCCCTATAGGTTAACAATTGTATGCCACTTTGGATAAAAGCGTCTGCCAAATAAATAAACATAAACATCTAACCAGCGGGACAAACTCCTCAAAACATAGGCCCAGTAATGGATTTTAATGAAGGCACTGATTGTTGTGTTGCTGTGCTGGTTCATGCAGCTCTGCATATTGTAGATATCAGAGAACATCAGGGACAGTTCCCCTGGCCTGGTGGACATGATGTGTGTCCTTGTTTTACCCATTTGTCTTCTACTTTAATGTTTTACCTTTTTGCTCCATTTGAATTGCTTTTATTTTTGATTTATTCATCATGTTTCACATTTGTCATGTACCATGTTCAGCGCCTTGGGCTTCGCGGAAGGCGCTTTATAAATAAAGCTTTGATTGACAGATTGAATGATTGGTTTATTGGTTGACTGATTGACTGATTGGTTGATTGATTGATTGATGTGTTCCAGCTACAGGGGGATCACAGTCCTGAGCCTCCGTGGTAAAGTCTTTTTGGGGGTTCTGAAGAGGAGGGTATGCTGGATAGTCGAACCTCGGATTCAGGGGGAGCAATGTGTCTTTCATCTTGGCTGTTGTTATGGAAATGTTATGTTTATAATTTCTTGATCATTGATTCAACTAACTGAATGTAATATGTATTACTCTATGCCTAAAATGTATGCTCATTTAATCAGACACACCCACACACACATTTTCTTATCTCATGTTATAAATAAACTGAGAACTCAGGAGCTCGGGGCAGTCGCCTTGTTGCTTCTGCCTCCTCATTGCAATCTGGATACTTGTCTGTCATTTGTTTATTTTTCTCTGGTTGCAGGCACTGGGTTGTTGATAAAATCCTTGACAGCCATGGAACACTAAACCAACTCTATGCCCTTAGGGGGTCCTGGAGGGTGCGTGGGAATTCGCCCAACCAATTTACATGTGTTTTGTGGATTTGGAGGGGGCCTTTTGGGGGGGAGTATGGGGTACCAGGCCCTCTGGTATGGGCTGGTGTCAGAGTTTGGCCCACATGGCCAGCAGTAAGTCGGGCTTGAGAGTTGAACTCTGCCCTTCGTCACCGATTCTGTTCATAACTTTCATGGACAGGACTCCTGGGCCTCGGTCTCACTTTAAAAGTGTTACAGCATAGAAGACAGAGGGTAGCAGAGTCTGAAAGCGCCCATTAGCTTCTGTTAGCTCAGTTAGCTCGTAGCTACATGAGCTCAGAGTTGGATGGGTGTCAATCACTGCCTCACTCTCACCTCCATTAACTCATTCGCTGCCAGCCATTTCCTGATCGGTAAGCCCTTCGCTGCCAGTGTTTCTCACCGTTTTTACCGCTTTTTTAAGAGTCACAGAACGTTGTGCGCTAGGATGATGTCGACGCCAAAACAAACATAACAAAGAGGAGACTCACCTCTTACATCAGGAAGAATCCGCGTGTTTCGAGTGTTATCTATTCTTTCATAATCCGTTGTTGAAATGTGATCGGCAGAAGCTTTTCCGGTTCGCGCCTCACCTTTGTTTTTTACAGCAGTGGCCCAAAACGATCTCCTAACACATGGATTTTCTGCTTCCTGATCACATGACATGTGACGTATGCGAATGAAGATCGGCTTCAGAGCTGAGATGTTTGTTCTGTCAGTGCGGGGGCTCGTTCCAACGCCCACACAGTAAAAAATGCAAATGACAACTTTAGTCGTCATTGGCAGTGAATGAGTTGATGGTGAATATTTATTAAAAAACCTTGTCATTCATACGCACCTCAACAGGTCATGCTAATCTCAGCTGGCACACTGTTTTTGGCACCTGCTTAATTGTGCTCCACCAAAAAAAATTTTCACCAGCCGCCACTGGTGGCTAGTAAAACTTATTGGTAATAGCTTAGCTCTGACCATCCATCAGAGGACAGAAAACTTTTAACGCCAACATGAGCCAGCTAGCTGTGAGTGCCTACTTTCAACTAGATTTGTTCCATTACAGAGAATAAAGACAAAGGGTTACATTTTTCTCCTTTAGACACACACACACACACACACACACACACACACACACACACACACACATACACACACACACACACACACACACACACACACACACACACACACACACACCTGTTATTAACACAGGGAAGCTCCAGAGCCACAGGCTGTGTCAGGACCATTCACACGATGCCCATCAGTACACACAGCTGCTGCGCTCCAGGGGATCCACCCAGCTTCATGGTATTGTTCCATTTTCCTCTCAGTGGTAATTAAAGATGTTTTCTCTTATTAGCATCACTAGTTTAGAAGAACTGGCCTCAAGCCAAGAGCTAAAATTAAATGTTTCAAGTCATGAGGTTAACAGATTTAGACCGAAAACACACCCAGTAAAGACGCGCTCTGAGAGAACCATCAGAACTCATCAGAAGTCCTGAAGACATTTATAATGAACCTAATCATCTGAAACAGGTAACACGCAGCTTAACAGATGCTCTCACAACATTGTTCTGCTTGAAGTTCGAGCTCACATTAAAACAGTTCTGACTCCTTTTCAATGATGATTTGGTTCATTTTTCTGAATAAGTCAGATAAAACTTCATTTCTGAATAAACAAAGTCTCACTTTATCAGACATGTGGAGTTGTCTGACTGACTCAGCTGGACGGGGTCAAAAACTCACAAGTACCGAACGAGTCTCAGACCAATCAGTGATTCTCAGGTTCATTTAGTCATGTTCTGATCTTCACTCATGTTGGATCTGTTTTAACAGAATTGTGGATGAATGCTTTATTCGGATGAAATGATGAAATTGTCAGTGAATTAAACAGGAGCACTTTGTTAAAGGTCAACTTTACCCTTGTTGATGTTACATCTGCAGAAGCTCAGATGGGCCTGTTTGAGCTGAAGGAGAAGGTAGCTTCAGGCGACAGGATCTGGAGTCTTATTTCTTGATATATGGCCATCTCTCCTCTGATTGGCTAACAGCAACTCTGACTCTGTGTCATGATCCTGCCATGTCCTGACCTCCATGCAACCATCATCCACCTGATCAGCCTTCATGCATCACACCTGGTCCTCTCATCAAGCTCATTCCACACACCTGCCTCCCCAGCTATACACCAGCACTCAGCCAGATTATTGAACGCTCCTGCTAGTAGATCATCGCCTACTGACCTTGTTTCACGCCTGACCCTCGCCAAGAACTCTGCCTGCCTCCACTGTCCACAACCACGTCCCGAACTTACCTTGTTCTGATCCACGTCTGTCCTCAACCACGTCTCTCGCCTGCTCCTTGAATCTGCTTCGTATCATCCTGGTTCCGACCCACGCCTGCCCTCGACTCTGCCTTTACCTGAACTGATCTCCGGTAACGTCTCCTCTTAGCTTCAGGCTAATTAAACAGTTTACTACTACCTACTGCGCTCTGGTGTCCTTGCGGTCCTCTGCCAAGTTCATAACACTCTGTTTGCTCTGCAACGTTGATGTTTTATCTCCACAAATATCACAAGCCTGGAGGAGTTCTGCTGTGGGGTAGAGTTGCAAATGCCAACGGTTAGCTTCTACTAGCAGAACGTTATCTGCTGTTTATCAAGATGGGTGAGTCCATGAATGTTCTTTAAATTCGAATAAAGAGCAGGATAACTGGGTGAAGAATAGAACAAAATCTGGTTAAATAGCAGCAATGTCAGTGTAAATCTGTGGGTGGGGCTGGGGGGTGGGTAGGCTGAATCGGATGGACCTAACTGCCTTCTGCTTCTCAGCCATCATGCAGCTCCCACATCAGTCTGTGCGGTCTCTACTGTGCCTCTAGAACAGTGGTTCTTAACCTGGGTTCGATCGAACCCTAGGGGTTCGGTGAGTCAGTCTCAGGGGTTCGGTGGAGCCTCCGCCGCAGAGGTCCACCCCTCAGTCTAGTCTGCAGTTAGTGGGCACAGTCATTGAAAGCGTCCTGCTCTGAGATTTCCTACCGGTCCACTTTGAGGTCGCTGGTTTATGCAGCAGAGTGCAACCTCCCTATCAGACCGCTTAAAGAGGGCTGTATATGTGTCTGAGTGAGACTCCCTACCAGTCCGCTTTGAGAGCGCTGGATAAGCAGCAGAGTGAGACCTCCTTCTCAGTCGGGACCACACACCGGAATT
Organism: Nothobranchius furzeri; assembly: GCF_043380555.1. Lineage (NCBI taxonomy): Eukaryota > Metazoa > Chordata > Actinopteri > Cyprinodontiformes > Nothobranchiidae > Nothobranchius > Nothobranchius furzeri. The sequence continues at coordinate 108,530,659 of NC_091741.1, forward strand.
AGCGGTTGCGTCAGTGACGTTGGGTTAGCGTTAGTGACGCCGACCCCACGTCCACCTCCAACCGCCACAACGTGTGACTATCGGTGTGTCGTGTGATTTCTTACGGAACATTTTAATCCATGCTAACTATGTCGGGCAAAAAAAAGAAAGTGGTCGGACGAATATGTAAATCATGGATTTACATGTATCACGGAACGTGACAGGAGTCAGCATCCCATCTGCATGATTTGCAATGCCAAGTTGAGCAACTCTAGTCTCGCACCTGCAAAACTGAAGGAACACTTCTTGAAGCTGCATGGAGATGGGGAATACAAGAACACAACGCTTGCTGAATTCAAGGTGAAGAGAGCCAGATTCGACGAAAAGGCCACTCTGCCCGCTCTTGGATTTGTACCCATCAACAAACCGATCCTCACAGCATCGTACGAAGTTGCTTATCTGATCGCAAAGCAGGGCAAACCGCACACCATTGGCAAAACACTCGTGAAACCAGCTGCGTTAAAGATGGCGAATCTGATACTCGGAACAGCGGCTGAAGGTAAATTATCCCAAATTCCTCTTTCAAATGACACCATCAGCGACAGAATAGAGTGCATGAGTAAAGACATCTTGGCTCAAGTAGTCGCGGATCTGATTTCAAGCCCGGCAAAATTCAGCCTTCAACTCAACGAGACCACCGACGTTTCCAATGTAAGCCAGCTTGTCGTTTTTGTGCGCTAAGTGAAAGACAACATGACAAAAGAGTTTTTTATTTTGTAAGCCTCTTACAACAACAACTAAGGCAGCCGATGTGAAGAAGCTTGTGGATGACTTCTTCAGAGACAACAACCTTTCATGGGATATGGTTTCTGCAGTTTGTACGGACGGAGCTCCAGTGATGCTGGGAAGAAAGTCTGGTTTTGGCGCGCTAGTAAAAGCCGACGCACCGCACATCATTGTTACGCATTGCATGCTGCACAGGCATGCGTTGGCAACAAAAACCTTGCCGCCCAAAATGGCAGAAGAATTAAAAATTGTAGTGGAATGTGTGAACTATGTGCGAAATAGTGCTCTGAGTCACCGCATTTTCAGTGAGCTGTGTAAAGAAATGGGAAATGGACTTCTTTACCATTCAAATGTTCGTTGGTTATCCCGGGGACAGGTGCTGAATCGTGTTTTTGCCATGCGTGTGGAATTAGCCCAGTTTTTGCAAGAGCACCAACATTGTCATGCAGATTGCTTCAAAGATTCTGAGTTCATTCTCATTTTAGCATACATGGCTGATATATTCGCAGCTCTCAATCATCTAAATCAGCAGATGCAGGGTGGTGGAGTTAACATAATGGAAGCAGAAGAAAACCTGAAGGCTTTTCAAAAAAGTTACCGTTATGGAAACGACGAGCAGAGAACAACAACTTCGCAAACTTCCCCCTTCTGGACGACTGTGTAAGTAAGATCGAAGATGTGTGTGGACTTGGAGACATATCTGTACCCATGGAACTGAAGCAAACAATTGCCACGCACTTAGATGAGCTTGCGAAGTCTCTCGATGGATACTTCCCAACAAGACCTTCATATCCAGCATGGGTGAGACAGCCGTTCACGTTTGCTATTGAGACAGCAGATGTCAGTGATGAATACCTCGACAAAATCATTGAACTTCAGCAGAGCCAGGTTCAACAGCAACTCTTCAGAACAACAACGCTCTCAACGTTTTGGTGTCAACAAATGGAAAAGTATCCAGTTATTGCTAAGAAAGCCCTTGATTTTTTTTGTACCATTTGTTACAACATATCTTTGTGGGCAATCATTTTTGAGGATGGTGGACATAAAAACTAAGAAAAGGAACAGACTTTGCTGTGAAAATGACATGAGACTGGCACTTTCCAAGGTGAAGCCACGCATATCTGAACTGGTCTCTCAAAGGCAACAGCAGAAGTCACACTGAGGTAAGTTGTTTTGAGTTCATGCACTGTGTTGGTGTTGTTATTTGAACAAGGTGATATTAATGCACAATTCATTTCGTGCACCAGTAAAAAAAAATCATATTTTATTTTTTACTAAAGAAGGGTTCGGTGAATGAGCTTATGAAACTGGTGGGGTTCGGTGCCTCCAACAAGGTTAAGAACCACTGCTCTAGAAGGACGTTGTTGTTTCTGCTTATTTCAGTTGCTTCAGGAAATGCAGGTGCTGGTGGACCTTCTTCTGTCAGATGATAGTTGAAGATGTTAGTCAGGCGTATTCCCAGGTATTGAGTCCAGAAAACCGCCACAACCACTACAATGTTGGTGTAATGATGTGGGGGGGGGGGGGGGGGGGGCACACTGTCTACTTCTTTAGCTTTGCATCTTTCATGTAGAAAAACAACAAAACACTTTCATAATTCAGAAGATATTAACCCATAAAGTCCTGGTAAACAGCTTTCTGCAGGCTGTAAACTAGGACGGCTCCACGTGAGCCAGTAGAAACCTGCTAATGACCAAGACAATTAATAACACAGACAAGAGCCCCCCCCCCCCCCCTTCCTTAAATATGAGTGTTTAATTAAGCTGCCGTATTAATTAGGACACAGTGATATTAAGACGTGTGAGAAGAGCGGAGAGCAGATCTCAGACTGGTTAGAGTAAATGAGTTTAAGACAAATGATGATGTAATTAGATTTGCACCACACTTCACACGTTGCTGCTGTGCCTAATGACACCAAGGCCGATGATGTGATGGAGGTGGGGGAGGAGGGCTGGGCAGCAGCGAGAGGAGGAGTCCTAGAGGTTCGGTGTCGATTACCTACCTCCAGACAAAAAAACAACCTCTGACCTTTTGACAAGGAACCCACTGAAATGTGAAGGTCTCAGAGGAAACTACTTTTAAAAAGAGCTTGAGCTCAGATCCGCTGAGTGTTTGCTTCACGTTTAACACCGGGAGAGGCAGAAAGTCTGGGTCAAGTCGTATGAAATAAATCAAACAAGCGAGCCAAATTCTGCCTTTTTTTTCTTCTGAAGACTGAGTGTTGCTTAATTTGCTGCTGAAAGGCTTTTCATCACTAAATTAAATTCTTCTCATATAAATATTCTAGTGCATTGAGTGATGAATGGGGGAGCTGTGAGTTGCATAATAGAGTTCCCTATCTCGCCACTGCACGTAGTGATCCACCTTCCTAGCGTGGATGAAAGGGCCGTGCACAATCAGCCTGGCAGCACATCTTTAATTTGATTCTCCTTGCATTCAGGCTGCAGAACAGTTGGAGGAGCAAATTTAATCAGATGTGTGTTTGCTGCTTCTGTTTTTCTTTAATAAACGCAGCATTATTTTCTGAGCCTCGTTCTGATGAATCTCTATCCAGAGGTTTGGGAAATTTTATCCGTCAAATCATTTTAAAAGGATTTTTATTTGGAGGGAATCAGAGAACGCATCTGGAAGTTATTGTGTTCACGGCTGAGAGGCAGCGGCAGGCTTCGCTACGCCGTCACGCAAGGGTTAGAGCACAGAACCGTGTGTGTGTGTGTGTGTGTGTGTGTGTGTGTGTGTGTGTGTGTGTGTGTGTGTGTGTGTGTGTGTGTGTGTGTGTGTGTGTGTGTGTTAGAACTTGGCACTATCTCACTATTTAAACTAACTATTAACATTAATCGTTTGTATCATCAGTACTTTACTGTAATCCCTTTTGCATCAGGCGTGTGAGCGGCGTGTAAAGTAGTAAAGGCGTTTTACCCACTAACTCCCTTCCAATCGGGCGCTTCAGACCTGAAACAGGAGCGAAAGCGTTCCACGCAGCCAAGCCCACGTCACTAAATCACTGGAGAATAGCAACACCACGCGTGATCTCTGAAATGTATGGTAAATTGCCTGTATTTGTGTAGCACCTTCTTAGGGTTCCACAATCCCCCAAGGCGCTTCACAACACAGTCAGTCATTCACACGCTGGTGGTGATGAGCTACGATGTAGCTACAGCTGCCCTGGGGCGCACTGACAGAGGCGAGGGTGCCGAGCACAGGCGTCACTGGTCCCTCCGACCCCCACCTGCAAGCAAGGTGGGTTAAGTGTCTTGCCCAAAGACACAACAGCAGCATTCTCTGGTCGCAGCCAGGATCGAACCTGCAACCTTCCGATTACTGGACAACCCGCTACGCCTCCTGAGCTACTGCTGTCCCTATTACACAATAATAATCAAGACGCAAGGCTACTAGTTAACTGGAAATCTGCATGTGACTTTTATTTTGAAAGTTTCTGCTTGTTTTACACTGGTCAAGTGTTTTACTTCCTGTCTGGCTCGATCTGAACTGATGTGTTTGGGAAGTGTAGCAGGTAAAAAACATGAGCAACACATCCTGATGTTTCTAGGACGTGTCCAAAAGGTGATGCCTCTTGGCCGCTGGAACGGCACCCTTCCACCATAACGGAGCCGAATTGCTGTGACATACGTTTTGCCATGTTTTTGCATCGAGACATAAGGAAGTGTTCGGTCATGAAATCTACAGTTCACCATCCAATCATTATTTGTTTCTTGTTCATTTCATAAATAAACAACTAGGAGTTAATTATTAACTAGGGATTGAGTAATCAAAGAAAAAGAATTAAAAGATGCCAGATTTTCAGAATACTATTTGGGTTATAAACAGAACTGCCTTGGCTGTGTAACAAGCCCCAACCATCAGCTCTCCACCACCGTGCTGAAAGCTGGGGTCAGCTGCAGGTGGGAGGCTCTGCCAAGGATGATGAAGAATGAAAGATAAGATTCTGTGGGACTTCCAGATCCAGACTAACCAACAGCTGATGACCAGTTCATTGGATATTGGGGAGGTCAACACACTGAAGGGAGCAGTCATGTGAGCAGCAGAGGTAATGAGAAGCTCCTACAAAGGAAAACAAAACAAGTTACTGTGACTAGTGTCACAGAAACACTCTGAGAGTTAGACACTGTCAGCCCGTATTGTAACTACCAGAATACAGCTTCAGCCGCCTCTGAATCTCTCCAGAGGAGTGACAGAGGCTTCAGTGAAAGATGGAAGTTTAAATTATTTAGACTATAGAAAAGTCGCCCTGCTTCATCAGATTGAGCAGTCAACTGTGTGATGTTTTAGAAAATGCTAAATTGGGTCATTTGGAGCTGAGGTGGGTCATAATTATCAGAGAATGGATGTTTTTTTATTCACAGTTCTTTATAGAAGCAGTGGAGACCTGCATGGCAACGTATATGATGCCAAAGGTGAGTTTTACATCATATATTCCTTATTTCTACAAGTCGGGTCCATTTTATTTGTACTGTTTGTAGATCTGTCTGCTGCAAGTCCCTCCTCAGGATCATTCAGAAGACTTCTTAATCAGTTTTTCAAACCCCAACTTCTTCAAGAGATCAAAGCACCAAAACCGTCAGACTTCTGAGGATGCTCCGGAGTCGGAGACAGATCGTTATTTTGTGAAGCAGCAGACATGCTTTAGAGAGGAAAGAGCAGCTCCATCTGCATAACCATGAGAGCGTCATGAGGTTGTTTCTGGTGGTATCTATGATGTCATCGGGGTCAGCTAACAAAGCATAAATAATCAATGGCAGCACTGTAAGTACGTGAACCTGGTTGCCAGGAGGCTGGCATCACGAGCCTCGCTGAAGTGGGATGCAAGGGCTTTGTTGGGTCCTAAACAAATCGTCCTCCCTGCTATGGGATGCACAGGAGCAAGGTGTCGGAAAGCCGTCAAAGAGTGGGCAGAGGAGGTTGAGAAGGGCAGCTCTTGGCAATATGCACGTTGTACTGGAGGACACCACTAGGGGGCGCAGTAAGAACTCAGACCATATACAGTCCTGTGTACAGCAGAAAATGTAATAATGCTAATACTGATTGTTTTCATGGCTGTTTATTTTGACCTGTGACCGAGTATGTATGTTTATTTTAAATACATTTAAAACTGTTATCATCAGTAGACTGTTGTAGAGTAAGTTTTCTGAGCAGATGCAGCAGATGTTCTGGTAGCTTAGCTAGCAAAGACGTATTTCAGACTCACAGTTGGGCTTTCTCTCCTGTTCTCACAATCTAGTTTGTAACATTTTATTTAAAGAAGATTGACCCCTTAGGTCTGGTCACATGGCAAGATTTTTAAATTATTGAATGATTTTCAACACATGGTGATCATGGATGCAATGGTTTGGTTCTAAAGTGGGGCCACACCTCTCAAACTCTCATAATGGGACAACGTAATCCAACATGTATAATATCCTGGAATTGTAATTGGACTGCCGCCCTAGGATTGTCAAAAGGGGAGAATCGTGTCAAAAATTGGCTCAACCCATTTCACTCCGCTGGTCACAATAATGACCCTAAAGTTTATTTTGTGGGTTCTAGAAATGTACGTGGGTGAATATGGAATCCATTTTCATCCAATATAGATACAGTGTTTACATTTAATATTTGCTAAATCATATGTTTAGAGTAAATTGACACATGACCTGAGCAATTTACTTCCTGGATGCACCACGCTGAGAGGATATTCTGCCTCAAACCTCCAATAGAAGAGACTAGTAAGTTAAGATGAAATAAACACAGTACAAAGGTTTTTGGTGCACGTGATATATGAGGTGTCTAGTTATGGCAAACATGTCATCGTTTACTGAAATTGGTTTGATGTGTGCAGAATGTCGATGGTCACGATAGCTAAGGCATTGTATGTTGGTGCACATATAACTGAATGTATGCCAATGCTGTACCAGAATGAAATGACTGTTTCCCCCCTCCTCTGACACAGGACTAGTCTGCATGAGATACGGTCTCAACGTCTCATGCATTTGCTTCCAACCTGCTTCTTTTCAGCTCAACAGAAGAATGAAGAATGGACTCTTTTCTTTTAATTAATCAAAGAACTCTGTTTTAATAAAGCTAATCATACCAAGTTTTAGTCAATAAATAAGATGTGACTAATCTGTGAAATCAAAATATTAATTACTTTATTACAATCCTATAGGATACAAAGGTACTATGACTTTAAATGTTCCAACAGGACTCATTTCACGTAGCGTTAAAAGACATAACACATTACTTTCACTGATCCAATCAGAATTTGCCAGATCTGACGGAGGCGTGGTTTTGATGGTGTTTGGTGTAGCGTTATGAATCTTATAATGGTCTGCCCTTAACAGCTGCCCCTTCACACAGTAACATCGCCAAGGTCGGACGCTTGGTTCAGTATGTTTACATTCCAGGAGAAGAGACAGAAGAACAGAAGAAGAACGCTTTTCATTAATTAATCAAAGTACTTTATTTGTGATAAGATAATCAAAGCATATGTTGATCATTAATAATCAGGTGAATGATCTGTGAAATAAAGATGTCATGAGTTATGTGTTTAAATGAATAAACAGGGCTGCACCAGACAGACTGATCTACATTACCATGGAAACGCATGACACATTATTCTCAACCAATAAGAACTTTCGTCTGTGGTAGGGCAGAATCTGGGTTGTTTAATGAAAGTCGTCCAATCCGGTTTACTAAGATTTGTAAACAATTAGGGGATATAAAATAAGGCAACGCCATTTTATAGTCAGTTCCATGTTAACCTCAGTTCCGTTCATGTGAAGGTCCTAAGGATTTCCATCGTCATCATTGAGAAAGTTACAGGCTGGCCAGCTGTACTTCCTATTTTAAGCTGAGAACTGTCAAGCTGGAGATTTCCGTCGTTTGAACCAACAAGACGACGTTCCTTCAAAATAAGAGTGAACTTGTTGACGCCTGCCGATGCTACCTGAGTCGACCCTTCAGACGGGCGTTGTGTGCTGTGACCGCTGTTTCAACCAGCTCCAGTACCTCTGAAGGTCCGAGGACCTGGCAATTCCTGATCTAACACGGGAGACTCCACTGGGTATGTAAATATGGCAAAATGGTGGCTTATGTCATCAGCTTCTGAAGCCTTGTGGTAGCCTAGTCATAACAACCAGATTCGCTACGTCAGCCTAGAGATTCTGAACAACACACACACACACATCAACACGAAACATCCAAATCCATATGCATTCATCATTGAGATAGTCCTGGTAGATTGTAAGAAGTTATAATTATAGAAATTAAAGATTCTTAAACGATCCCAACTCGCTCTCTTTTCTTGTCTCTTAGTCAATACAGAGTGTTTAAGTAAACTCTCTGATGATAAAAACGACCACTTCTGATTAATTACTTAGATCTAATTACAGTGTATAAATATACAACTTCAGATCATTACATTGGTAACTCTGTCAAATTTTCATTCGACCATAAAACTATGCCCACTGTTCAAAGCGTTCTAGAGAAAGCTTCGGAGTGGCCAATCCGTAACTTTCCTCTTCAACCAAAAGAACCAACGACAAGCTGGAAAATTTGTTGCTGTTCCAACTGCTGCAACGGTTCCTTTCAGAATAAAAGCTGAACCATCATGACCCAGGCGGGTCTCACCAGACGCCAAAAAACTGTCATGACCCGGAAGTATCTCAAGACTGGTGGTCGGCTGCCGTGGCTGCTTCTACAGGCTCCTGCTCCATAAAGGTCAAGCTGGACCTCTACACCTCCTGATCTAACGGGGACTTCTGCTCAGGGTACGTGGACCGACAAATGGCGTCAAATGTGTTTATGAATCTCCTAACCAAAGCTTAACGCGAAGACATCACCTTCAGTTCCCATCAGAACTAATCGCTTCTTCAGATTTGCTGGTTCTGAGTAACATTACACGTCACACCATTCACTGTCTCATCCACCTTAGTTACACCATACATTTAGTGTTTAAAATCAGTCTAGTTTAATTTGCTTTTAATAAATTTTTAAACTCTTAAACTTGACTCTCTCTCATCTGTTGTCTCTGAGTGAATACAAATATGTTATCTAATCACTGCATTAAAAAGATCCAATTTTCTGGTTTAAATAACCTCACAGATCCATAAGGTGAATTTCATATTTCCTATGGAATCCTATGCCTTATAGCTTATTAAATAACATGTAATTTAAATCATTACAATGCCAACAATTCCACCTTTTATAGTAACTTTAATGAATTCGTTCATATGATAGACTTGAGTGATTGGCCAGGTAAGACATGCAACATTGCATTTATTCCATTGAAATGAAAAAGATGCCATCCTCACACATTGTGAAAGTGGTGGATCAGACACGGATTACGAGAAGGAGGTTGGACAATAATGCATTATAGTGAGCACTTGGGAAGTGTAGACCTTATGCCTCAAAATGCAGTGTCATGACCAGGTCAGTGAAGTGGTGGTGGTCCATCATTTCATGGTATTTCAACAGCACACTTATAGGTATTACTTTTTAGTGTGTTATGAGGGGACCATTGATTTGCTCATCATTTAATGGATGGTACACAGCCTTCAGTATTTAAGCTTGGCACACCATCAAAGAGCCACGGAAGGAGATTCAATTCAATTCAATTCAATTTTATTTATATAGCGCCAAATCACGACAAGAGTCATCTCAAGGCACTTCACATAATAAACATTCCAATCCAGGTCAGTTCATTAAGCCAATCAGAAATAATGTTTCCTATATAAGGAACCCAGCAAATTGCATTAAGTCACTGACTGAGATCTTTAATGAATCATTCTGTTCAAGATAGAACCAAAACCCTCGTCTCAGGAAGTCACTTCCTGAGACGAGGGTTTTGTGGTAAATGCACTAACTATGCCTGTGAGAAATATTATCAGCTCAAAAGGTAACACAGAAAGTTGGAAGGGGATAAAAGTGAATAATACCAAAGTCACCAAATGGTGAGAAAGAGCAGCACAGAAGACTAGGTTGGTCATTGAGTGTTTCTCTTTCACTATAGACCCTTTTATTACCTACGTCATCAAAAGTTGCGCGCAGCCTGGCAACGAGAGTGAAGGCTTCCTCATTCACACTCGATACTAAAACAGCGTTTTAAACCCTTTGTTTTGAAGTTCTGAGCACATAAAAATGTCGGGTTGTTGCGTGTATGGATGCCAGAATCGCTTCTCTTCAAGCAGTGGACTGAAACTTTACAGAATTCCGAAGGGAGCACATCCATTTCAACAAAATCGGAGGCGTCTGTGGCTGCAGGCCATCAAAAGGGTTGATGAACACCGGACTGAAAACACGATCCGAAATGCTCGAGTTTGTAGCGCCCATTTTATATCAGGTAAGGTAATTATGTACTAAGATTACACCAGAAAGCTGGTTAACGTGTGTTCTATTAAATAAAGTAAGTTGCGTTTGCTGGTTTGCTTTTAAGCAGTCTATTTATTTACAGACGAGGATTTCTGTTTTTCCCATCCTAACACAAAACTCAACTTTGAATAAAATTGCTGCTGCGTGGCTGCAGCATGACCCAAGTCTGGAACATCAAAATTACAGAACTAAACAAATTTATACACTTTATTTCATGCTTCAAATTAACATTTCATTCTAATTTATCTGTATTTTCCCACTGCATATTAGTATAAACTGTATTTCTCTAAAATTAACACGATTGTACTCTGAGCAGGCTAAAAAAAGAAACCTATGCTATACTCACCCTGCCATGCAGGTACAGTTGGCTGTGAAGACGTAGTTCTCTGGTTTGTTTACTATGACCCAAGCCTCGTACACAGCAGTCTTGTGTCCTTGTCTTTGGCTAGGAAGGACTTCTGCCTTCAAGGTGCAAAACTCAGAGTCTATGTCGTGATATTTTACTTTCTGTACGTGGCCACAGACAACATAGTTGTATGCATCTAACGATTTGTATGCCCGTAGCTTCTCACGTGTGTACTTACTGGGCCTCTCCACTAAAACCGTATATATATCGGGCCACTGGACATCTGGCCACGCACCTACATCTTCCACCCATTCCGTAATGCCACAGGGATCCGGGAGTCTGTTGCCATTCGTTAAAGTGAGTTTAATAATATAACATTCAAGATTTGCCGGTGATAACCCCGCAGCGTAGCTTGATAAAGCCTGACACAACGCCATTCTCTGTTGCCAAGCTGCACGCGCATTCTCGCTGACGTCATATTGTTTACAAACAGTAAAAGGGTCTATAGGACTAAATGTTCATTTCTGTTTTTCATATACAGGAAGGCATCTACCATACACACACACACACCTGTTTCTGTAATGGCAATATGGCTGACTGAAATTCAATGTAGTTGTGTTGAGCTGAGCTCTTTACACATCTTACCCTTTCATTTACCGTGGCATAGAATATGCTGATACCCCAATGTGTGCAGCACTGACTTCCCTAGGATGGATCAGACGAGTGTCATAAATGGTTTTTAGTGATTGTTGCACTAAAATGTTACAATGACAAGATAACCATAATTATTGCACAAAAATGCTGCACTAAAGTAAAGCTGTATATTCAAATAAATAAACAATGTTAACTTATAATCCTTGTGATCAGGCGAAAAGTACCACACATTCCTCGGCTGATTGCAGTTTTCATAAATCACAGCTTTTTATTTATAAACCAACCATTTCTTTCCCTTTATTATTTCAAAGGGCTAACACCGACACCTGATTAGAACATTTAGCTATCCTGGAAAAACTTAATTATCTCACTATAGCTCGTTTTTGAGGACACACCATGCTGGCAAATCAGCGTAATACTGCCGCCACGGTGTGTCTTATGAATGCGCCGTAGTGGCATGGCATTTCGAGAATTTTGCAACATTCATGCCCACACGCTTGGTAGTAATATTACCGCAATGGCAGACTTGTGAATGCATATTACGTCTTGAGTGTTTTGTCATGACAACACATTCTCACATCCAAAGTGGCTAAAACTGACGAAGGGTGACCAAGCACTTGTTGACGCGCTGCGTCAGAGTGTCGCTTTTTGATGCCTGCAGTAAAACCGAGATTTTACCGAATTGTGACCTTTACCCTCTTGCAATTTAACCGTCCCCTCACCCTCATCCTAACCTTAACCCACTTGTGCATGCAAAACTTTGTTTCTAGTTGTCTCGTTCCTCTCAAACACGGTTAACGGGAAATTTAGAATAAGAAACTGGGTTACGGTTAGGATGGGGGTGAGGGGAAAGTGAAATCGCTAGAGGTTAGAGGTTAAATGTCTGTGAAATCTCTGTTTTCCCACGGCCGTCAGAAAGCAACGCTCTGGCGCAGCGAGTCGCCTCCCAACGCGTTGGAGCTCCCAAGGCGTTGGAAACAAATGTTTGGTCACCCTTCGTCAGTGCTAGCCGCTTCGGGTGTGAGAATGCATTGTCATGACCACATGAGGAGTTACTGCCGAGCTCTGGCCGGCAACTGTATTGAAAATAAAAGTAAAAACGAGCTGTACGTTTAGCTTTGTAATCAGAACCAGCTGAGATGATAATCTAGAGCGATGCAGAGCTTCTCTCTGTTACATCTGAAGCTCAGATCTCCAGTGAATGCACGGGGACTGAGTGAGAGCCGCCTTTAGGAGCTTGTCAACAAAAATTTGAGGATCGCGTCTTCGATTGCAATTAAAAGCAAGTTAAAGCCAAGCTAAGCGGAAGTCCACGGCAGCGCAGAGCCCACCCCTATATACCGCCATTGCCTATTCTTTTGTAAAAGAACACGATTGCGCCACATTACCGCCACAGTCTGACCACTTATAAATGATGCCGGCACAGCGTTGCGGCAAATTGGTGGCCTTGTTTTCTAAGGCGGGAACCGAGTCGTATGACGGAGCATACGGCGTAAGCTAAATAACTTAAAAGATTTGCACCAAAGATACAACTGACAAGAAAACCAAGAGTGAAACGAGGAACAGAACATATTTTATATTCATATTTTACTCTGCGATCACAATCAATTCCTACCAAAACATCGCTCCAACTTGTTGTCTGCAGCTGAGCCCATAGACGGCACATCCAAACTTTCTCAGGTGAAGGCATCATATCCTGCATCATCAGTCTTATGTTTCAAAGAGGGAAGCTACAATTCCATCAGTCACAAACTTCCACATGATTGTATTCATGTCCCGCGGACCCACAGCAAATATTAAAAATGCAGAAGACTGACTGACTTCTGTTTGCTGTACATGTGATGTTTGCAGAGGCGGAGCTGGCCTAAATGGCGCCCTGTGCGAGATCCCCCTGTGACGCCCCCCCCCCCCACACACACACACGAAAAAACATTACACCTACAACTTTGTTTCAAATTGTGTGGAGTGTATATATAACAACGTTTGCTAACTGAATATAACATCCAGCTCCTGGCCACCTTCTCACCACTTGTCAAAGTTCTACTGAAATAGACACACTTAACGCAACATGATGGCATCATCGACTTGTACAGTACAGATGTGCTGAAAGGCGAGAGTCTCAACTTTCAGCTAAAAAAAGACCGCTCTAGCTATTATAGTTTTTATTTTATGGCAGTTTACAGTTTAAACGGGATCATACTAGCAGGGCACCTCCAGCGGCCCGCTGCCGCTCCGTTTTTCATGGGGTAAATAATAGCTCATTTCCCGATTCCAAAAAGAAAGAATGGTCCTACCAGCTCGCCACTTCAATATGAAGAAGATCAGTTCAACATGGGGAAAAAACCTGACCTGTAGGCCAGAGAAATGTTCATTAGCACATCAAGTTCTATTCAGTTTACCGGTAAACATATCACGAATGTACAACAGGTCAATTATTAATCATCTTGGCTACGTAGCTCAATCTATGCATTCCAGTAGCGTTTGCTACAAACAAATACAAAAACAACAATAAAGGAAAACAACTGTCTGACAGACAGCATAGCCGAATTCAAGGCAACACATAACAATAATAATTCGATTGCTCTTGGTTTCAAGTTAAGCCCATTAAAGTGCTTAAGTAAATAAAAGTGTTTCAAAAACAGCGTTTTTGAACCGGAGTTCTGCTCGCGGTGGGAACTCCGCCGAACAAGGTCATTTTTTATAGCGAAAACGATCGACTGGTCACTGACAAGTAAAAGAGTGTTATTGGTAGATGTTAAGAACACTTACCGCTGAGGTAAAATGAGAGTATAAATGAATTGAGGGGAGAAAAACGCTTTGTTTTCCAACGCCGTTCTACAAGCAACAAGCTTACAGCCACGGCAGGAGCAACTTTCATGTTTGCCGCGACTGGAAGGAGCCAATCAGGAGAGGGACCTCACATCAGCTGACGTGGGTCATGTGACAGGGAGTAGTTGATATGGGTTACACTTTGTTGTGCTTTTATTACAGAAATATTATTATTATCATCACTATTATTATTAAGAACAAGCGATTTCTATGTTTTGTTTATGTATTGGTTGATGCTAAAAATAATAATTTTTTTTAGAAAAAAAAAAAAAAAAGGAAATTAAATGCCGCCCCCTGCAGACTGCCGCCCTGTTCGGCCGCACATGTTGCACATATCAAGCTCCGCCACTGGATGTTTGATGTCATCTCCTAACAAATGTATGCTGCAGCATTTGAATGTGAGCTGTAGCAGAAGACAGGAAGCAGAAGAAGTGAGAAGAATGTTTTATGGAGTGAGTGGGAGGACTCTGCAAGCATAGTGGAGGAGAGGTGAAGAGTGTGGGCGGGTGTTTAGAAAGTGGACATTTATGTGTTTGGTGGCTCACTGGGAGCTATCAAGATCTGTTTGACCCATTTGGAACGAGTGTGTGGAGGTGGTGGGAGGCATCAGAGAGGTCAAACTGAGACAGAACAAGTGTGATAGATTAAAGACTTTTCAGTTTCTAACAAACAAAACGTGACAGAATTCGTTTTTCCTTGTGGTGACTGAGAATTAAAAGTGATTGAGGGGTGATTAAGTGGTACTAAAGTCAACATCACTGAAAAACCCTTTTTTATTATTATTTCTGATTGTATTGGGTCACTCTGAGATTTCAATGCAGGCTGAACATGAAAATAGTCTCCTACACCTATCTCCTGCATTAAGGTTGGTTTATGCTTGACGCGTCCGCGAGGTCCGCACGGCTCCACGCGGAAAAGTTGTGTCATTTTAACAACCACGCCCCTCCACCGCGCCTCCGCACAACCCAGAATTTCCGCAACGCGCACCTCAGAAAATTTCTAACCACGCGGACGGACGGACGCGGGAAAACATGGCGGACCGGCAAGAACTAGTATGGCAGAGGTTCGTAAATACAGACATTTGTATGATTCAGCTCTCAAAGATCACTGTGATCAACATGTTGTTAATAATTCTTGGAGAGAAATAGCTCGCACTGTCGGAAAAGACGAGAACGCTGTTAAAAATGCTGGAATGCCATGTTGTAAACAGTCATTTCTACTTCTACTATGGTGTTGTGTTGGGTGCATGCCGTAGAGCTCCGTGCTGCCCCCTACAGTTTGGGAGAATATTGGCTCACCGCAGAGACAAGCCGCACCAACCATAAACACTGCGAGTTGTGAAGCGCGTTCCATCCGCGAGCCGCATCACCGCGCGGAAAGTGAATGCGTCAAGCATAAACCAAGCTTTAGCTTCTGATAAAAAACAGACGGCGAAACTCGAGGATTAGACAAACCTGACAGATCTACGTCACACTGTCACTTAACATTCATGGACTCACCCATCTTCACTCGCAACGAGGAAGGCTGTTGCTGGTTTAGCGTCCAGGAAATGGCAGATAACGTCCCTGCTAGTAGAAGCTTACCATTAGCATTAGCACCTCAACCACACAGCAGAACTCCTCCAGGCTTGTGTTATTTGTGGAGATAAAACATCAACGTTGCAGAGCAATCAGAGTCAGTGTAGAGTTGCTGTTATCCAATCAGAGGAGCGATGTCCACTAGGGGTTGTATCAACTATTAGAGTAGTCGACTTCACTGCTCTGTAGTGACTTTTTATGCCCGTCATCGACTAGTTGCTGTCATGTGATAATGACCGACAACATGCAGTCCTCGAAAAGACAGCAGGTGACGAGCCCCTGCGCGTTGGGAGGCGACGCGCTGTGCCAAAGCATCCGTATCTGACGCCCGCGGTAAAACGGACATTTGACCGAATTGTGACGTTTACCCTTTTGCAATTTAACCTTCCCCTCACCCCCATCCTAACCTTAGCCAGCTTGCGCATGCAAAGCTCTGATCGTTGACACGCTCCAGACATCTGCGTCCTGAGCACGGCCACAGAAACATTATCAAATCAGGTGTCGCCACCTCAAAAAGTAATTTAACACACAATCGTTCATGTCAGCTCATTTCCTTTGATGTTTTCTGTCTTTTATTTGTGTCTGATGCGTGGAGCGGAGCGCATCACCTGTTTTGTCCTCCGGTGATTTCACCTCGCAGGTGCGGCCGGCGCGTAGCGCGCACTCCACTGTTTTTGTGGTCGGTAGATCTTTTAGAACTGCAGTTCAAAGGTAACTCATAAGGTGAACATATATGAAGCCAGGTAGCAGTTTGAAGCAAGATGCAGAAACTACCGTTGTTAAAAGAGATGTGTTTAACTTAGAAAATGTGGACACAATTTTAATTGTCAAAAACTCCAGCGAACCAACCCGCTTCAGGTGTGTGACGTCATCAACGACCTAGCCAAAGTTGACTCGATTTTCATTACTTGACTGTTGACTTTAAAAAAATTAAGTCATGCAGCCCCTAGTCAGGAAATAAGACTCCAATTCCTGTCGTAGGAAGCTACTTTCTCCTCCAGCTGGCTTATCCGTAGTCAAACAGTCGCACCGGAGCTTTTTCATCCCAGAGTACGATTTACACAACATTGAATCCTACTAGAGACCACTGCAGATGTATTAAAACATGAGTAAAGTTTACCCTTAGTAAGTCTGTTTTTAAGTCATGTGTGCTGAGAACAAGCCACTTCTTTTCTTTAGCTTTGTTTTATCTCAAAGATGAGGAACCACTTTACAAATGCTTACACATTCCACCTGAAAATAATTGACTTTTATTTTGAAAGAAGGTTCAGCTCATCATTTACCAGACATACTGTGATACACAGGTATCTTTACACTGTATACATACATATATATATATATATATATATTATAATCTTCCTGAGCTAGTTTTCATCTTTAACTGTCTGTATGTTGTTTACATGATGGCTTTTGTCCTCATTGACCCTCGTAAGGGTTTTGCCCTGCTGAAGCAGCGCTATGGCCCAGATGTTCCAGAACCACTCACACAGCGCCTGCTGCAACATCTCTGCCCAGACATTTCCATGTGCATACCTGTTTTTGTGTTTCCACATGGCAATGAGAGTAGCAGAAACGTCTGAGGCTGTTTCCATACCGTTACCATGCGGGGAAATCCATGAGAGGATTTGAATCTGAGCTGTTCTCTGGGTCCGTTTGAGCTGTAACGGCCCCTGAAGCCACTCGCTGGTCAGTGCCGTCGTGGTAAATGCAAATGGACCTGGGTTCACACTGACTTTTCTGAAGACGTGTCATCTGAGCACCACTGCCTCTGTGTGGAACTCAAAGCAGAGAGAACATTGAAGTGATTTGAAGTCATCAAGGGCTCTCTGCTGTTGCAAGACTTTGAAACACATTCGTGGCCGACGTTTGATTCTTAGAGAGGGATCAGAAACGATATAAGGCTCTTCTGGAATGAAAGAAGCCCTGAAGTGTGAGAGAAACGGGAGGACAAAGAGGTGGGAGTTAGTGACAGAGGACTGAGGAGAGAAGTTTGAAAAAAAGGAGCACTTTTTGGACTTGTGAGCGTCCTTGAACTCATCTCAGGGTTCAAGTCTCTCCCGTTAACTCTGCTTGGAACGCGGTAATGAGCAGTCACATGGCATAAGTGCTGTTGAGAAACTAGGCCACATGGGGTTGGAGGGAGCTCACACCTCACCAACCTCAATGAAGTGGAGAGATGGTTGACAGCTCGTCCTTCCAGTCTCTGGGCCAAGGTGAGTCACACCACAAAGACAAAAAAAAGAGAGTTTAGGAAATATTAGAAACACAAGCTGAAGACCACGAAGAAGAGGAGAGAAAGCTCCTCTTTTTGATTCTTTGTGTCTGTTGTGTAAAATAAAAATGAGCGTTGGTAAAGTTGTTGCATTTTAATTTTTAATTTTTTTAGCCGTCATGCCGGAGATGTGAAATTCATGACATGAATTCTCATAATGGGTAGCAAAGAACACGCAAAGTGAGAGAGCAAAAAGGAAATAAGGACAACAGGGGAAGTAAAGTCATTTGCTACGGAGAAATACACTTGTAATTAAATTTCAAGCTAAAAGCTATGCTCGTTGTGCGCTCTCATTTGCATCCCACTTAAATATGCATGAAACTTTTGCATGAGCAGCCATTACATCTTCATGTCACGAGAAAGGAGGAGGGAGGGCAGCATTTACAGATTTACTCTGATGGTAAAAATCTGAGAGGGTTTGAGATGCTCATTGTGTTTCAATCATCGTATCAGCCAGCCCGGTAGAATTAACGGTTTTTGGTTTCATGCTCAAAAACAAGAATCTGATTTCTGCTTTACAGAAAACAAATCAATGCACACTCATGTTGCTGTGATGCCGTCGCCGTTACTCAAGGAACAGATACAGCGCCAGTGTGAAATGTTGAATATTCTAATTCAGTCAAAGCTAATAGCAAATGGATTACATTTATTTAGCACTGATTGGTTATATTCATCCTTTCACTCACCCTGAGTGGAAAACCGGGGCCCCGTGGAGTAACATGATAAATGACCTGCGCTAGCATAGCACCTTTCTGAGTCAGAGGAGTCCAACGTGCTTTACTTTTCTGTCATACAGTCACACACTGGCGGTGATGAGCTCGTACCGTACACAGTCACCACCAGTCCCTCTGACCACCACCAGCAGAAACGGAAGGTGAAGTGCCTTGCCCAAGGGCGTGATTCCCAAGTGACTGTCACCCCAGAAGTTCACTGATTTGTCGACTTTGGGAAGGATGGGGCCCAACCACTGACAGGATGGTGATCCATTGGATTTATAAGAGGGAATTTCTTAAAGACCAAGTTCACTAGTGTCTTTAAACATGTCTGCAGTGGTCTAGTATAAATGAATGCCTTGTGAGTCCATCTCTGTGGGAAGAAAGCTCTGGCGCTCCTGTTTCAGGAAAAAAGCAAGAGAGTGGAATAAAAAAAACAAATGGAGTCGTACTCATTACTTCCTGACATCTCTCCCCTGATTGGCTAACGGCAACACGACTCTACCACTGACTCGGTTTGCTCTGTAACGTTGACGTTTTATCTCCCCAGTAACACAAGCCTGGAGGAGTTCTGCTGTGTGGTGGGGGTGCTAATGCTAACAGTTAGCTTCTACTAGCTGTGATGTTCTCTGCTGTTTCCTGGACGCTAAACCAACAACAGTCTTCCCCGTCGTGAGTCCAGATGGGTGAGTCCATGAATGTTAGTGACAATGTGACGTAGATCTGTCAGGATTTTCTAATCCTAGAGTTTCACCGTCTGTTTTCTATCAGAAGCTAATGCAGGAGATAGGTGTAGGAGACTATTTTCATGTTCAGCCTGCATGGACCCATTAGAACCAGAAATAAGATTTTAAAAATGGTTTTTCAGTGACATTGATCTTTAAGCTGTTTTACTTCTGGATTGCTCATCAAAATCCTTCTGTTGTTGTAACAGCTGTTCTGTCAGTTTGTATAGTCTGCGATTGTGTTTCAAACTTCCTCGTATTTTCAGCGGGAGCTGAACACGTTCAGTGGGATCAACTTTTAAATCAGAGACAATGTAGTTATCCACAGTGTTTGTTTTCTCAATAAATGTCTTTATTTCCGCTAACTTCAGAGAAACGCAGAACCAAAAAACAAAGCTAAAATAAAAAACTGGATTGCAATCCTTCTCTGATGCATCACATCTGGTGCATCACATCTACATTATTCCAACTTAATAAATCATTTTATAAAGTCATGCATTCCACTCTCAAATATCAAGTTCAGAGGGAAACTGCTCACTGAAAATAAAACTGGATCAGTTAGGAGAGATTCTAAAGACTCTACTGGTATACATGTGGGATCCGTGTCATGGATGTGTTGCCATGTTCCACCCACAATCCCAAAAACGCTGCCACCACCATAACCAGCTTGTTATGATCACCTGCATTTTGTGATTTTGTTCTTTTGACTGAGCGCCCACAGAAAAAGTAATTCATGTCTCGTGATCAACTGCGGCTACGATCTACGACCCTGCACTCCTGGGTTAAAGAAAACTAAACGGCAGCGGGGGTTAATGGTAATAAATGAAGATATTCATGACGATAAAGAAATCACTGATGAGTTCAATGATTTTTTTTGTAAATGTAGGTAGGAGTTTGATGGAGAACAAACCATTGACCACAGTGATTAGTACTGTCAATAGTATTGTCATTGACAAAACAGATAAAGAAGAAATACGAAACATTGTAAAAAACTGTGGAAACAAACGATGAACCGATTATCAGGACCTGGACATGATAACTCTTAAAACCATCATAGAATCTGTCATTGAACCATTCACTTACATTTGTAATTTATCACTTTCTACTGGAAATTTTCCTGACGCAATGAAAACAGCAAAAGTCATTCCTTTGTACAAGAGTGGTGATAAACATAGTTTCAATAATTACCGGCCGGTGTCACTGCTTCCACAGTTTTCTAAAATATTGGAAAAAGTATTTGTATCAAGGTTGGATAGATTCATCGAACAAAATAATATTTTAAACAATGAACAATTTGGGTTTAGAACTAAACATTCCACAGCAATGGCAATAATGGAATTAACGGATAAAATATCAACAGCAGTTGACAATAAAAATGACTTTGTTAGTGTTTTCATTTATTTGAAAAACGTTTTTCACGTCATTGATCACTCAAGGTTACTTTGAAAATGAAGTCAGTGTGGAATAAGAGGTGTGGCTCATCAATGGGTTAAAACTTATTTAGAAAAAAAGGAAACAGTTTGTTCAGATAAAGGACCATAAATCAAAACTAGGTGAAATTAATTGTGGAGTGCCACAAGGGTCGGTCCTCGGACCAAAACTGTTCATTTTGTTTATTAACGACTTGATAAATGTATCTAAGACACTCGGTACCGTTCTATTTGCAGATGATACAACACTGTTTTACTCAGGATCAAATACTGAGGAGGTGGCTAAAGTGATAAATGATGAACTGATTAAAATTAAAAACTGGTTTGATATAAATAGATTGACACTGAATCTTAACAAAACAAATGTTATACTGTTTAATGATAAAAAGAACAGTGATGTCTTTGGAAATAGATGGGATTGCAATTCAAAGAGTAAAAGAAACTAAATTTCTTGGAGTTCTTATTGATGAAGACTTGTCATGGAAATCCCATATTAGTTACATATAAGGTAAAATTGCCAAATCCTTAGGATTATTACATAGAGTCGAGTTTTTACTGACTAATTCTGGTTTGTTGGCATTGTACAATTCACTGATTGTTCCATACTTGACTTATTGTGTAGAAATCTGGGGAGCAACATACAAAAGCTATACACAACCCTTATTTATTTTGCAGAAAAGAGCTCTGAGAGTCATCAGTTATAGTGGCTGTAGAGATCCATCGAACCCATTGTTTATTAAATATAAATTACTGAAATTTCATGATTTAAAAGACTGGAAAAATCATACAAACCATGTATAAAGCCAGTTTAGGTACTCTGCCAATAAACATTCAGGGGATATTTGAAAAGAGAACTAGTAATGACATGCTGAAAGAAACTGATGTGTTGACAAAACCTAGATCTAGAACTAAAATTAAGGAGTGGAATATATCTGTAAATGGTGCTAAATTATGGAATAACCTTAAAAGGGAAATTAAAACAAAAAACTCTGTCATTTGATATATTCAAAAAAATGTACCAAATTGAGTGTACTACATAATTATGAAAAATGTTGATTAAATCAATGATCATGATTGCACTGGAATTTAGAACAGGAAAAGGTTTAAAATGAATCTGTCTGTGTGTCGGACAAATGGAAATTGTATTGATTATTTCTTCTGGAAAAGGGAGCAGAAATTTTAAGATGTTTTTCTTCATTCTGCTCCTTTTCGTTCAAATTTGATTTTTTGTTATGTATTTCTTATTGTTTATATGTTTTATTTGTTTTTATTTTGAATGAATTAAAAAAAAGAGAAAAAAGATTGAAGTTGTCAGTCAAAGCAACATCGCAACTCACTGACGTACTCAGAGTTTGAACAATGGGAGCATCAAGTGCCAGACACTAGATGAATAGCATGTCTTTGTGAAGCCGCTGTGTTTTATTAAATCACCAAAGCAAATGCTTTGTGTTCACTAAATGGTCCACTCTCCTTATATTAGCATCACATTTAAGCACGGTGCACTTTCAGGACAAGAGCGATTCCACATAAAAGCATTCTGCTGCATATTTAACACCGTGGGACCTTAGGAGGAAAGGCTGCTCTTTGTAAATAAGTAAATAACAAAGAGCAAGTGTGTGAGTGTGTGTGTGTGTGTGTGTGGGGGGGGGGGGGTGAGTAGGGCGATTATCCGAAGCTAAAGGTGTAACATGGCTTCTCTGTTCCAACTTGCATAATTTAGCAGCCGTCTTTGTCCTGTCGTATTGTGTTCTGGGTCAGGAAACACTTTGGTGTATTCGGCACAAACGAGACACGATTACGCCGAGACAAACTGACTCCATTTTGCTTGACGCTTGCTGGAGCAAATCACAGTTCCAAGTTTATGGCCCAGCATTTATTTCTACTTTTTTCCCATTCCCAGTACACACTTAGCATTTTAATGAGGACTTGGCCTGCATACTAAGTGCACATTAAGCTCCCTCTGTGGGGGTGAACGCTGTGATACATCACGGTCAAAGTGAAGAAGCTCTCTTGAAATTTTAAATATGAACAAAAGCTGAAGATTTTTTTTCTCTTGCTTTATGCAGGGGAGATGGGGGGTGGAGGGCAGTAAGTAGATGCTCTGATGATTTGAAAGAGGCTGTGTGGAGAGATTTGGAACGGCTCAAAGTGGAGTCAGAGCTGGAGTTTAAGGAACGTGCTTTAAAGGGATAGCAGCGGGGGCGAAAACGTGGTGGAGAGTTAGATTTCTGGGCTTTCTGAATGCTGCGAGGGTGATTGCAGCTGAAGTGTTGTGAATGACAAAAAGAGGAAAAATGAGGCGTCTGCATTCATGCAGAGAACTCTAAGGTCGAACTGATGACATCTTTTATTTAAATGTCAGTAATATTAACTGTTCAGTTAAGTAACAGTCCGTTATCTGTGGTTTACCTGAAGCTTGCTGCAGTGTCTGCACTCACATAGTATTTTTTTTTTTGTTCAGGATGGGATTTTTTCTCTTTTTTTTACTAAAGTCCTTTTTTTTTAAATCAGCTAAATTCTAACTGCAACACTTTGGTTTTTGCCACCATTGGGCATCAGCTGAACTCAAAGACTTGTATTAACACAAAAGGCTTCTTCTCTCAAATATTGATCACAGATTCATCTAAATCTGGGTTAGTGAGCTGAAAACATCTAACCATGCTCAAAAAATCATCTAATTCACACGTGCGCCCGGTGTTTTAAGGCACACTGGCATTTCTAACTTTTAGCTCTTCTTTTATTAATTTTTATTTCATTTTTTATTTATTTTTTTTACTTCTGGTCGGTAACAAGATGGCGTCTGTGCTTGGCTTAGCCGCGGTCCCCGGCCACTTTTTCAAACTTTTCTCCACTAACCTCCTCTTTCCCACCTTGCTCCTGTCTGCGATCCTCTTCACTAGTGTCCCTGCTACCATCTCCTATGATCGCCAGACTCTTCTGTCCTTCAGTTCGTTCACGATCGCCTAAGATGCACCGAGGATTTACCTCCCTGTTTGTTTACGTGAGCGGTGCGCTGGCCCGGAGCCAAACGATGATTCCTACCAGAACACCTCCAGCGATGTTTATCCGATCCCAGGAAAATGTTGGAAGAAGAAGAAAAGATCTTTTCTATAGCACCTCACAAGATAAAAAATCTCGAAGCGCTTCACAAAAACAAAACATGTAAAATATAAAAAAGATTTCAGAAAATGATTAAAAATATATTTTAAATGAGCAAAAAATAGACAATTGTGGTTAAAAAATGTAAAGAGAGAGAGAGTGACTAGGAAAGAGGGAAATCAGTGGATCCTGACGAAGGTGGAATTTGTGGGGGAAGAGCAGAATAAAGAGAGAGTGGTGAAGAAGGTCATACAAAAGCCAGCTTGAACAAGTGAGTTTTCAGCTGCTTTTTAAAGGAGACCACTGAGTCCACTGATCTCAGGCTCAGGGGGAGAGAGTTCCAGAGTCTGGGGGCCACAGCAGCAAATGATCTGTCACCTTTGGTCTTTAGCCTGGTGCTGCACAACCAGTAGGCTTTGGTTACTGGACCTCAGGGACCTGCTGGGGGTGTAGGGACTAAGAAGATCACCAATGTAAGATGGTGCTTGTCCATGTAAGGCCTTACAGACCAGAACCAGGATCTTGAAATGAACCCTGAAGTTGAATGGCAGCCAGTGACGCTGGAGGAGAAGCGGGGTGATGTGGGTGTGTTTGGAGGACTTGGTCAGAAGCCGAGCACAGGCATTCTGAACCACCTGTAGACGGTTCAGGGAGGTTCTGCTCAGACACGTGAAAAGAGAGTTACAGTAGTCTAAGCGTGAGGAGATGAAGGTGTGGAGAACTGTCTCAAGTTCAGAGCGAGACAGAATGGGAATCAGCTTAGCAACGTTGCTGAGATGGAAGAAGGAAGAGCGAACAAGAGAACTGACATGAGAATCCAGGGTGAGAGCTGGGTCAAAGGTCACGCCAAGATTCCT
This sequence comes from Nothobranchius furzeri, assembly GCF_043380555.1. NCBI lineage: Eukaryota > Metazoa > Chordata > Actinopteri > Cyprinodontiformes > Nothobranchiidae > Nothobranchius > Nothobranchius furzeri. Next base: position 108,555,289 of record NC_091741.1, read on the forward strand.
GACAGAAGGTTTGGTGTGGGAAGCAAGCTGACCAAGAGAGTCTCTGACTTTGGGAACCAGCTTGTCTGGGGCACAGATGAGGATCTCAGTCTCATCTTCATTCAGCTGTAGAAAGCTCCCAGCCATCCAGGTTTTGATAGAGTCTAATCAGGTGTGTAACAGCTGCAGCTTAGACATCTCATGGGGCTTGAAGGAGATGTATAGTTGAATGTCATCTGCATAAAGATGGTAGGAGATTCCTTTGAAGGAGCTCAGGATGTTCTGAAGAGGAAGCAGATGGAGGAGGAAGAGCAGAGGCCCCAGCACAGAACCTTGTGGGACACCATGGGTAAGAGAGGTGGTGGAGGACCTAAACTTGGAGACGGCCACAGAAAAGGAGCGCTCAGAGAGATAAGAGGAGAACCACTCCAGAGCAGATCCTGATATGCCTACCCAGTCTCTCAGCCTCTCCAGTAGCAGGTGATGGTCAACAGTGTCAAAGGCTGCAGTCAGGTCCAGCAGGACCAGAACAAATGGCCTGTATTTGATATAGCGCCTTCTAGAGTCCTGGAACCCCCCAAGGCGCTTTACAACACAATCAGTCATTCACCCATTCACACACACATTCACACACTGGTGGGGATCAGCTAAACTGTAGCCACAGCTGCCCTGGGGCGCACTGACAGAGGCGAGGCTGCCGAGCACTGGCGCCACCGGTCCCTCCGACCACCACCAGCAGGCAACGTGGGTAACGTGCCTTGCCCAAGGACCCAACGACAGTGACAGACTGAGCGTGACTCGAACCTGCAACCTTCCGATTACGGGGCAAGCACTTAACTCCTGTGCCACCATCGCCAGAACAGAACAGTCCCCTGCATCCCTGTGACTCAGAAGGTCATTGAAGACCCTCAGAAGAGCTGTTTCAGGAGAATGAGCTCTACGAAAACCTGACTGGAAGCTATCATAGATGTTATGTTCATCAAGAGCAGCTGTGAGTTGTTTAGCCACAACCTAACCAACAGAAGTTTAGAGATGGGTCTTAAGCTGCTATGGAGAGAGGGTCAAGTCTTGGTTTTTTAAGAAGCGGGTGAATTACAGCGTTCTTAAAGTTTGTGTATGTTTATTTATTTAGCAGACGCTTTTATCCAAAGCGACTTACAATTTATAACCTATAGGGCATGTTGTGATCTGTGGGGGAAACCGGAGTACCCGGTATATATATGTCGAGGGAGGAAACCCACGCTTGCATGGGGAGAACACGCAACTCCACGCAGAAAGGCCGCAGCCGAGTTTCGAACCTGCAACCTTCGTGCTGCGAGGCAACAGTGCTAACAACTGCGCCACCATGCAGCCCAAAGTAAGCAGGGACCTGACCAGAAACCAGGGAAGCATTAATTATAGAGAGCATGCACACACGTACCTCTTCTCAGTGTGAAAGCATGGAGGGATAACGAGATGAGACTTGTAAATACTGGTGTGGACAAATCTGTCTGTCTGTAATATAGCAATAATTTAATTTATCCCAGTACTAATTGTATTCTGCTTAGTCAAAACTGCAAATGAAGACATAAACAGCTTTACTGTTACAAGTAGAAATTATAATTAAGGATATCCATAATAACAACTGCACTAGTAGGAGTTAGGGTTAGGCATCTCTGGATCCCTAAACACTCAATCAGAATGGATATGTATTCCAGATATTTATTAACGTTATAGATATTATATAACGTAACTGCGTTAAATGAGTCTTGAATTAAATGTTGTTTGTAATTAATGAGCATTGGGCAGAAAAATGTTGCACTATGTCCCATGCTGTAGTTCTTTTTTAAAACACAGAGCAGAAAACTGCTCTGTGTTTTAAAAAAGAACTACAGCATGGAATTAGAGATACGACACAGCAAGAACACACCTAAGATGCTGCACTATGTGTTCTACAAAATAAAAGAGAGTGCCAAGTTATTTGTCTTTTCTTTTTCTTTTCTGTGTGATTCTAAACCATTATACGATCCGAACCAGGAGTTTTTTGATCCGTCGCACCAGCCAGCTGCAACAGCCAGCCAATCTGTCCATAGTAGGTGTGTATGTCTCAGCTTAACATCAAACTGACCGCCAGGGAGCAAGACAAAAAAAAAAACTGTCGACTCAGCATGGACACTGCACGAAGAATGCTAATGTGAACACAAACACCTCACCCAGCCTGTCCCTGATCTAACTGACCTAGATATAAATGCGCTATAATAGTCCACAGATGTGGGGGGGTGAGGGGGCTTTGCAATTTGCATGCTGGAAAGTTTAGTCAGAAAGATCTGTGAACAAAATGAGAGAGAGAGGCCTTTTGTTAGCTCAAAAAATAAAAGAGTTGCATTTATCATTTTGTTGAGTGTATTTTTCTAAATAGTTTGGGATTTCGGCTGGGTTTCTCTCCTGACACAGAGGTAAACGAAGTGGTATGACTGAAAAATTGATTCTTACATTCAAAGAGAAGATATTTTGATGAGCAAAGGAAAGATGATCAAAGGAGAAGTTATGTCTTTCAAGCTGTTGCTGTTTGATAGGTTTTACATGATGTCAGGGCCTGGAGAGCAAAACCCTGCTCTCCTCTGCCCTCCAGCTATTGCTTAGATGTTTTTGAGTTCACCTCAGTAAAAGGATCAGCTAGTTGGAGAGTTGTTTGGTGCACAAATTAACAAACCATATAGTTTAATGATACAGTGGGTTTGGAAAGTATTCAGACCCTGGTCAATTTTTCACTTTTTGTTGTATTGCAGCTATTTGTTGAAATCAATGAAATGTATTCTTTTCCTCATTAACGTACACACAGCACCCCATAATGACAGAAAAATACTGAATTTTGGAAATGTATGCAGATTAAAAAAGACAAACTGAAATATCACACGGTCCTAAGTATTCAGAGTCTTTGCTGTGACACTCATATTTAACTCAGGTGCTTTCCATGTCTCCTGATCATCCTTGAGATGGTCCTACACCGTTACCGGAGTCCATCTGTGTTTGTTATACTGATTGGACTTGATTAGGAAAGCCACACACCTGTCTATGTAAGACGTTACAGCTCAGAATGCCTGTCAGAGCAAATGAGAACCATGAAGTCCAAGGAACTGCCTGAAGAGCTCAGAGACAGAAATGTAGCAAGGCACAGATCTGGCCACAAATAGTAGTTTTGACTTCATGTCACTTTTAGAATGTGGGCGTGGTTTGAGTGATTGATTTGTGGCTTTGACCTTTGACCCTTGGCCTACAGGTGCCCCGCCCCTTTCAGCCGCAGGCTATCATTATTAATCCTTATCGATCAATGGATCGAAGGAATGTTTTACATAACAAAAGACCCTTTAATCTGCCCTTCCTGTCGCAGTAAGTTATTTAATCAATTTATGATCCTGGCCCCCGGGCTCTCTCTCTCTCTCTCTCTCTCTCTCTCTCTCTCTCTCTCTCTCTCTCTCTCTCTCTCAGCATAATAAGATATTGGAACAACATTTGAGGTTTGATACTCAAGATGAAATATTAAATATGGAGATAATTACCAATAAGCCAAACAAATGTGCTTCTCCATTCCCACTCATGAAATGTACGTTTGAGCTAAGAGCTGACGAAGTCGGAATGACGTCCAAAGATATTTTTCTAAAGCGTTGCCGAGAATGGTAAATGGCCTGTATTTGATATAGCGCCTTGTAGAGTCCTGGACCTGTCTTTATCATATATAGATTATTTTTTCATAAGCTTGCTTTTGGTGCCCCTCCCCCGGCGTGGTGCCCTACGCGCTATGCGTGGTGTGCGTGTGCGGAGCGCCGGCGCTGGGCTTGAGTTAAGCTCAGTGGGCCTGCAAACAAACGGTCAAGTTGAAAGGGAAACTACCCACAACAGTGCACCACAAGAAATAATAAACTCAAATCTACACATAGTTTAAAAGTAATGAGCTGTAATTATTCTGTCTACTTTACTATGACAATGACAAAATGTGAGACCAAATATTAATTATGTGTCAGTCACTGGTGGAAAATTACTGGAACTCTTGTCTGACTCATCTGGCAACACCTTCACTAATGAGGACTACACCATTAGAATGCCTTCTAAATTAAATGTCTTCACTGTGTTTTAAAATCTGGTTGAGTTAGATTATTCAGGAGTAGCTCTAGGGCCCGGATATGCGGCTTATAAATAAAATCTGATTTCTGATTTTATTAGATTTTTTTGTCCCTTCCCTTTCATTAAACAGAAATCATGAATGTTACGGTCCACCCAACTGGAGTCTGGGCTGATGACATAAAGGAGTCAAACTGCCAAAAGTGTTAATGCAAAAATTAAACACAGGAACAAACAGAAAGTCCACTCACAACAATAATAAAAAGTTACACAAACACTTTCAACCCAGAAGGTTAACATCTCTAGAACAAATAAACCCTCAGAGTGATGCTTATATCAAATCTCCTGACTGCTGTAGTTAGGCCTAACTGGCATTTATAATTAATCTAATTTTACCATTTAATTGAATTTAATGTGAAAAATTTGCCTGAATCTGGACCTGAGGTAAACTGGAGTTAGGACGATAAACAAAAATTAATTGAATTGAAACAATATTTCTGAATGCTGCTTCCAGCTTCTATCTCACACCGTTTATTTACCTGCTGGAGAAGATTAAGACGATGGCACCTCACTTAGATCGTTGTCACCCATTACAATTAGTGAGTGGGCTGAAGCTTTAGAGCACTTTCTCTCTGCCATGCTGCTTGCACCGTTTACAGCTCGCCCGCAGCGACTGAGGACATTACGCTTTTGCACGTGTTGCTGTCTCACAAATTCTTGTTAGTGAAGGACAGGTATCCAAACAAGTCATTTAACATCACGTGAATCGGTCCTTGGTAGGTACCATGGAAATCAGTCTGCGCCTTGAAGAGCAAATTGCAGGTTAGAGCCTCCTTTGAACAAATATTTAGAGAAACATAACAGGAACTTGTTCTAAATAAAATTGTACACGTACAACAATTATTAAGGCTTTGGGAGTCGTTTTTGTGACAAAAATGTTTTTTTTTTTACCACCAAACCAGACGTGACGCAGAGAGAGCCGTGTTAGCTTGATCCAGAGGAAAAAATGGATTTTAACGCCGGTTCTGACACAGAGGAAACATTAAATGTTTATTATTATACTTGTTGTGGTGGACCACAACCACACATTTATGAGCCTGCCGCACGTCCCAGAGAGCAGAGACAAACCAGAGCAGGGCCGGCTCTAGGTAATTTGGTGCCCAAGGCGAGAGTGCCCATTTGCGCCACAGTTATTCTTTAGTTACTAATTTTTTATTTTAAATATTCACACAGCAACTCTTTAAAGTCAACAGCCTGAAGAATAAATGTAAGCTTGAAAGATAAGTAACCTGAGAATATTACAATAACCAATAACTCAAAATGTTGTGCAAATGTCATGGGAGGGGGGGGGGGGGGTGCAAAATCAAAAGCAGCATTAAACTGTGCAATCAAAAGCAAAACTCAAATATTAGTGTCATCATAAAGAAAGTTCTACTTTCCATTTTGTTCAACTGCTGTGGCCAGTCAGCAGGATCCATGGGGCCAGCAGCTCATACATGTTCACAGACATCTGTTGAAGCTGATGATGGCGTCTCTTCAGACTGTTGGATTGGAGCACTGAGTCTGCTGGTGTTGGGTTCTTCTTCTGTGAGAAAATAAACACACACACACACACACACACACACACACACACACACACACACACACACACACACACACACACACACACACACACACACACACACACACACAAGAACAGTGCCACTTTCACATTCAATATTCCTCAGTCATGTGCAGTGATGCTTTTCATTATTTTTAATGTTACTGGACTTTTTATTTTATTTATCTTTTTTAATCTGTTCTATTAAAACATGAATAAAATGATCAAAAACAGGTGGAAGTGAGTGCATCCATGGGGAATATTTGAAAAAACTTATGTCTCACTCTCAGGTGTTCTTCAGCATCAAATAAATTTAGAATATGAGGAAGAAGAACCGGTGATCTGAGGCACTCTGAGGATTTCATTTATTAAACAAGGAAACGCCGATGCGTTTCGGTACGACCTTCTTCAGGGCATACACCTTTAGGCCTTGAAGAAGACTCACTAATGTCACAAAAACTAACGTCCATCCTTTTTTACAAATTTACAGCCTAACTGACAATAACATCTTAAGGAGACAATTTCAGATGTGGATGTTCAGATTATTTAATATTCTCAATGCTAAATCAATGCTGCACTCATTGTGCCAAAACAAGTGTCTGGTGTGGATTTTAATTAATTAATTTTGCATATCGATATATGTGATAAGCCATTTAATTTGAAAAAGCCCGTTTCTACAGCTGATTACAAATAGCCTAACAAGTAACTTACTCACCTGGTTCTAGATGCTGAGACTGTAGCTCAGTAAATGTGCTGCTGCGTGATGCCTGGATGAAGACGCTGCAGCGTAAACAAGAAAGAGACGCCATAAGATGTCATGCTGTGTTTTTGGCAGTGCGATAGGCAGTTCTTACTCCCCCGCTGGCCCCGACGGCAGCTGGGGAGTCCCCGCCACGGCTGTGGCAGTGCCGCCCGCCCGATGTGTCGGACAAAGTTGAAAATTTGCTACACCCACACCTAACGTTCTTCTGATATGAAAATATTAAATTCATATTGTATGCGTACTTAAAACTTGAATCGAAGTTCATAAAAAGGCTGCAATCATACTCCAAAAAACTGTAAAATATGTTACATTCTTCATCTTCACAGTGAGGCTCAACAGGTGTAGAAGACAGTCCCGCCCCCGTGGTGTCAACAGGTGCCTGTCGTGGCTGCAGATATTGTCTCACTGCATCTGGACACGACAATTCAAAAGTAAAATTAATTGGTTAAAGTTATGAGATACTGTATTGTGTATGTAAACAGCTAGCGAGGGTCCGTCCGTGGACCGTGCGTGAGTGAGAAACGATGACCAAAGGAGAGAGATTAAGCTGTAGTGTCAGGAGGTCTGGAGCGAGCAGGCGTCTCTGTGAGTGAACATTGCTAGCTAGCTAGCTAGCTTAAACATGATTGGTGACATCACAATGTTAACAGATTGATGTCATCTACCAGACAATTAAAATATTATTGGTCAGTTATTGATTCCTGACAATAATAAAGCATAATGAGTTTTGTCAGCTGTTTTATACTTGTTAATATCCGTTTACGTAACGTAGTTTAGCAGGCGGCTCGTGGTCCGACCCAGAAACCAGCTTCCCCGGCCCTCTAGCAATTTTTAAAAGCTTAGCATCCTCTTCTGGAGGTCGGGGGTGCTGATTCCGACCTAGAAACCAGCATTCCCGGCTTGCTAGGAATTTTAAAAGTTCCACATCCACTTCTGGAGCTTAGTGCAAACCTCCTTGACCTGGTTCCGATGCTGGTCTGGGCTCTAGGAGCCAACAAGTATTTTTTGAAACTCCACCATGGGGCTCTGGAGGATAGGAGGCATTTTGAAGTCCTATCACATCACTGAGATTGTACTCCTACGGTCTAAAGATCGCACCAGAAATGACTGTTTTCAGCTGCACTAAACGCACAGGAAAAGGAAGATGGTCCCATTCATTCTCTTATTTGGAAACCCGTGGACTGGATGTAGGACCTGCTGGAGTTTGTACAGCCTCCATACAACAGTTTACTACTTAAAATTTTTTTTTTACGTAATCCAAAATGAGTGAACACACACACACTGACTTGGTAACACAACCTATCAGAAACCTACCTACTGGCCACACTGAGCTTCAAGCAGGACGAGCTTATAACTCCCCCTCCTTACGTCAGAGGTTAAGATAAACAAAAAAAAAAAAACAGTGTTTTTTAGAAGCTTTGCTGAAAAGGTTCACGTTTTACTCAAAATAAGGGGCTGTTGTGTTTTGTAAAACAAAATACCCACAACAAGCGGTTTAGATAGTGTTTTGGACAGTTTTTCATATGAAATTAAAATGAAATTTTACCAGCAATTTGCTCTTAAAAGGTACAGAATTCGGTATCCAACCCTAAACACACACATCCTGTGCATGCCATTATGTGTCTTTGTGGACAGGACTCGTGTTATTTACGGCAGTGTTTTGTTCCCACAGCAGAAGTAAGGTGGAAGTTTAAAGCAGTCATCTGTGACATGAAGGTCACAATCTTAAATGCAGCATGAAATCAATCTCACTATGTCCTCAACTCAGAGAATGTGGGCATTAGTGACCTACTTCCAGGGTAGGCAGGTTCCAGATCAGAGACTAGCTTCAGGGGGAGGAGACATGCCTGATGACGTGCTTGGGCTACTTTGTCCCTTCCGGTTTCCAACTCAGCGACTTTTTGACCCCCGTCACCGACTTTTTTCCAAAAAGTGCCAAGCGACAAACCTAGCGACATTTTTGAGGACCCAGTCTGGTAGATATTCCCATCTAGCAACAAATAAGCCATTTGTTGCTAGATGGGAATATAGATGGGATTGCTAGATGGGTAGAGGATTTCCTTACCAATACCAAATTAGTATGTGACAAAATCTGGGTGACTTCCTGGGTCAAATTCAGCTACCTTCTGTCGAGGGGAGTTGGCAACACTGGTTCCATTCTGCAGGCCTGAAATGCAGCCAGAAATGGGTTTGCAGGTATTTCTCATGAGGAAATGACAATACCACACGGTAAAAAAAAAATTCTATTTTTCTACATATGGAACCTTTAAAGGTGTTGGCCTCTGCATGGATATAGTAGAAATTCGGTGTACTTATACTTTACCTTCTATATAAACATAAAATGGATTCAATTTTTCATTTTGTTAAAGCTGCAGTGTGTAGTTTCCTGGCAATAGGGGGCAGTACATACATTTCAGGGTAATTTTACACCCCATTATCGTGACTGTCGCTGGTTTAAAAACAATATTCCAATAAATTTTGTTACCTATCAAACAGAAAAAGGGTGACCACGTCCCAACTCGTCAAATGTGGGACAGAGACTACTCAATGTGGGAAAATGTGAAATTCCAATGCAACCAGATAAAGTAAAAAAAGTAAAAAAAATACTTAGATATAATATTAATATAATATAATATAACATTATATATATATATATATATATATATATATATATATATATATATATATATATATATATATATATATATATATGATATTTTTGCTCAAACATCACTGTTAAATACACGTAAAATTACTTTCATCAGATATTTCAAATACTTTATATTCTATTCAAATTTCACTTGAAAAATAAAACAACAAAAGTATTTACTGATCACTGACATTTTATGTATAGTAGGGTGCTCTGATGTCCATAATAAATTTTGGTCTGTATGTGTTTATGTTCAGGGTACTGCCGCACTGTTTAGTTTTTTTTGTCCATAAACATTACGCTGCTTTCTATTTCTTCTTCATATGAAGATTTTATGTTGTCTGTGTCGTCTATGTTGTTCAGGTGTTCTGTTAGTGTCTCCATCTGTCCTTTTAATAAAATTTCTAGGACGTCGTCCACGTAGCGTTTCCCAATTTTTATTTTGCAGAATGGGGGGCACAGTGGCAGTGGCTTTTTCTTCTAAGTCCTACATGAAAAATGGTGGCTAATAGCTGGTTACTCATGGCGACGCCTTCCAGTTGTCTGTATATTGTTCCGTCGTATGTGAAGTATGTGGAGTTTGCTACCAGTCTTATCAGTTGTGCTTTGTCATATGCTGTGGGGATTGTTCTTTTGTGTAGAGTTTTGTCCTGCCTGATTCTGTTCATTTCTATGTTGATGGTTTTCTGGGTTTGTGTTTTTGTGAACAGCGATGTAACGATGTGTGAGATTAGTATGTCTTTGTCTTCTATTGTAATCGTTTTTAGTTCTTTCGCCAGTTCTGTGCCGTTTTTGGAATGTTGGTCCGTGTTACCTAAAAATGGGCTGATGATTCTGCTGATTTCTTTTGCTATGTTGTATGTCAGTGTACGGCACTGATGCTGTCTACCACTGGTCTAAGTGGGGTGTTTTGTTTGTATATTTTTGGGGTTCCATAGCATCTTGGTATTATGTTTGCTGTAGGAATCCAGTGTTTGTACATATTTTCTGTTATTCTGCCTTTTTCTTGTAGTGGTTTCAGTAATTTTTTTCATGTTTTTCTAATGTCTTCTGTTGGATCATTTTTTTAGTGTTAAGTATTTTTTTATTATTATTATTATTGTCCTCTAGCATCTGTTTCATCTGTTGTTTATACATCTCTTTGTCCATTATCACTGTAGTTCTTCCTTTATCTACTGGTAAAATAATGATGTGTTCATTTTTGGCTAGTCGTGTCATGACTGGCCTTTCTTCTTTTTAACGTTACTGTGTTGTATCTTGCTGTATCCCAACTACTTTATTTTTAAGTTCTGCTTTTTTCCTTCATCTGTTATCTGTTGACAGTATATAATAAATTCATTATATGGTATGGTTTAAAGTGTCATTGAAGAGTTTAAAAAATGTTTATGTTTAAACTTTAAAACAAATACAGGCAGACCACGAGAGCAGCCATTCAAAGCGCTAATTTGTAGTTAGAAAAGGGTTACATCAGGATAAGGGGGGAGGGGAAAAAAGGCATTTCAGAGTTAAGCCCGATTTGGACCACTCCTTCTGCGTCAGTGCAGTGACACGCAACGCCATTATGCATTGGCGTAAGGGCTCTCCGACGGGCTCACAGAGGGTGACGGAGACATGCCCAAAATTGTAAACATCTGCCAAAAATGACGGATACCGCAAGCTTGTGATTGGTCAGGACGCCGCTTCCTGTAAATTTGTCACCAGCCGTTGCCCTGTTAAAAAGTATAAAGATATTTAGCGGCATGCCCAGAACAGACTGAAGAACGCATCATGGAAAAGGTCAGAAAATAGAATGTTTATTCACCCGTGACTGAAGGAGTACAAAATATGGAGCAAACGTGGACGGAAATGACAGGAAATGTGTTTTTTTTAGAGGTGGCGACCGCATAAAGAGGTGGAGGAGAATGAAGGACAAATTTATACGTGTTATAAAGTCTCTGAAATATATATAAACACGTTAGTAATACACAATCGTGAGTGTTATAGTGGCAGGATACCTCAGAAAAGCGCTACGCCCTCTGTTGTCCTGGCGGGGAGTTGTTTTGCAACACTCTGCTGCCTGTGCAGAAGTTCGCATGTGGAAACCTTTCCCACATTCCATGTGCATCTCTCCTTTGCAGAGCTCACGGAGAAGTATAAATCAGGCTTTACATAGACCCTTTTACTGTATGTAAACAATATGACGTCAGCGAGAATGAGAGTGCAGCTTGGCAACAGAGAATGGCGTTGTTTCAGGCTTTATCAAGCTACGCTGCGGGGTTATCACCGGCAAATCTTGAATGTTATATTATTAAACTCACTTTAACGAATGGCAACAGACTCCCGGATCCCTGTGGCATTATGGAATGGGTGGAAGATGTAGGTGCGTGGCCAGATGTCCAGTGGCCCGATATATATACGTTTTTAGTGGAGAGGCCCAGTAAGTACACACGTGAGAAGCTACGGGCATACAAATCGTTAGATGCATACAACTATGTTGTCTGTGGCCACGTACAAAAAGTAAAATATCACGACATAGACTCTGAGTTTTGCACCTTGAAGGCAGAAGTCCATCCTAGCCAAAGACAAGGACACAAGACTGCTGTGTACGAGGCTTGGGTCATAGTAAACAAACCAGAGAACTACGTCTTCACAGCCAACTGTACCTGCATGGCAGGGTGAGTATAGCATAGGTTTCTTTTTTTAGCCTGCTCAGAGTACAATCGTGTTAATTTTAGAGAAATACAGTTTATACTAATATGCAGTGGGAAAATACAGATGAATTAGAATGAAATGTTAATTTGAAGCATGAAATAAAGCGTATAAATTTGTTTAATTCTGTCATTCTGATGTTCCAGACTTGGGTCATGCTGCAGCCACGCAGCAGCAATTTTATTCAAAGTTGAGTTTGTGTTAGGATGGGAAAAACAGGAAAGGCTGCAGTTACCCTTTTGATGGCCTGCAGCCACAGACGCCTCCGATTTTGTTGAAATGGATGTGCTCCCTTCGGAATTCTGTAAAGTTTCAGTCCACTGCTTGAAGAGGAGCGATTCTGGCATCCATACACGCAACAACCTGACATTTTTATGTGCTCAGAACTTCAAAACAAAGGGTTTAAAACGCTGTTTTAGTATCGAGTGTGAATGAGGAAGCCTTCACTCTCGTTGCCAGGCTGCGCTCGCAAGTTTTGATGACGTAGGTAGTAAAAGGGTCTGTGGCCTGCTACTCTGAAGTTGCAAGTGTGATTTTCTGGTCACAGGGAGTGGGGGGCAGGGATCGGAGTTCCATTTCATTCACCCTGTAAAGGGTCATTTAGCAGATACTGGCTCAAGAAAATAATTTAAAAACATTAAAAAAGTGTTGGAGGGAAATCATATCTACCAAAGAGGAACAAATTAACTATTCTTTGTTACTTTCCAGATTTTCCTCACTAAACCAAAGTTCACCTAGTCTAGTGAACCAGACCTAGTTTTTGCTTTGCAAAGTTTGGTCTAGGAACACTCCGTTGGAACCCCCGCAGCCCCTAGCAGCATTCTGGTTGGCCAATCACACCCTTCTATAGGGGTTTCAACAGAGCACTGTGATTGGTCCACAACGGTGGGCCGATTACAGTGCTCTATCCACTTTGTGGGCCAATCATAGCGCTTTATCGGCTTGCCAGTCAGGGCCCTCTACTCGTCTGGTGTGTGGGATGATGCAACAGAGTGGAACAAGATGGTGACAGCTGTTTGAAACAGATTTTGCATTTTTTTTTTATTTTTTTTACAATTTGGACTTGGGCTCCATTAGAATCAGCAGCAGATACGTAGATGTACTTAAGCTCTTTATTTAGAAAATGGATGTATTGTTACCTTCTTTAACAGTGGTCTGCCTCGTTTATCGACATCCATTGTGGTGAGTATGTCACATTAGCCCCTTTTGGTGGTGTAATGGTGTGAAAATTAATTTAAGACACTTAAATTAATAGCAAAAGTTTATTTATTAAACAGAAGATTCAGTAAGATTCTTTTTATTCGATAAACAGAAAATGCAACCCTTTTCTGTGTTTTGTTTCAATAATGAGGCAAGTTTAAAAATGAAGACATTTATTACTAACCATTTTTAAACTGAAAATTTGAAACAACAATTATAAAAATGACAATTTGTGGATGGCAATTTTGATGACAGTCCTTAACAGCTTTGAAATTAAACTTGTTTAAAAGCCAACCTGTGTTGGATGGAGCTAAATTGAGAATGATGAGTTTTGGGATGCGTGAATGCAGTTCTCAGAAGGTTTCGGTCAGAGAGAATGAAGCGTTCTGGGTGAAAATGATGTTTTGCAGATAACTGAGTAGTTTTTAGAGAAAACTGCATCAAACGTCATCTGTCGTGCTCTACCTCACCCAAACAGGGCCCCCTTTGCGGATCCGGACATCAGAAGGATGGTTTCATCCAAGATGACACTTGGGCTGGTAGATGAGACGCAAGTGTCCGATGGTCCGGTCCAGAGATGTCCTGGGTACACGGTTTACGAAGCGTTTGGCAGATGCACGTTATCGTATTTAACTTAACTTCAGAAATCAAATGACTCTGGGAGAGTCTTTCGTTAGTTGGTTTACGGTTCGTTTGTTCTTTAGCCATTCTTGTCGGCGTGACAGAACAGCAGGTGGAGGCTTAGGAGACGGCCGTTCTCCTTTCCTCGTGGTGTTGGTTTAAGAACTGGACGTGAATCTGTGATGGTTAGTTTTACCAAAAGCTCTCAGAACCCCTCCCTCTCTCTCCGGAAGAAAGCTTGGTCATGCATCAAAAACATGTGATGCAGTTATTGTCTACCTGAACTCTGTGTTAGCTGGATAGTGAATGACCTTGTTGCTAATCACATCTTTATAAACATTATAATTAATAATTAGTATTATTCCCAAAGCATAATAATCCATTTCATGTCATTCAAATACCTTTTATAATGAACCAAGTGATCATGTTGTAATGATTATTTAAACAGTAATAAAATCAATGAATTTATTAATTATTATTTAATTATTATCATCGTGGCTTGAAGTGTCCTTCTTCTAGGATGGAACAGCAGTGTTATGATCTTGAGCAGACATCGTGGCTCCTTGGGTTTTAATCTGTGGATTCAAAGTACTGTTTGACCCAGCTTGACCCAGCTGGGCAAATGTGACCTTTGGCACAAATCAGAGAACCTTCATGCCATTACAGTGGAAACACCTTGACGGCAAATCAGCGTAATACTGCCGCCACCGTGTGTCTTATGAGTGCACCGTGGTGGCATAGCGACACAGGAATTTTGCGGCATTCGTGCCACCATGCTTGGTAGTAATATTACCGCAATGCCGGACTTGTGAATTCATTTCATGCCTTGGCGCAACAGAGGGAGGTGTCATCACGTGGGGAGTTACTGCCGAGCTCCAGAAGGGAAATATATTAAAAATGAAAGTAAACACGGGCCGTAAGTTTTGCTTTTGTAATCAGAATCAGCTGAGACGGCACACTGGTGCAATACAGCGCTCCTAGAGCTTTTCTCCGTTAGAGCTGGAACTCAGATATCCAGAGTGGACGACATACACCTTTAAGAGCTGCTTTTTAAAAACACTTAATGACACGATTGCAATAAAAAGTATGTTATGTCCAAGATAAACGGAATTCTACGGCAGCACAGAGACCTCCCCCAGTTCCCCTTTATACCACCATCACCTAATCTTTGGTAAAAAGGACACGATTACGCAACATTACTGTCACGGTATGAGCACTTATAAACGACCTAAGTCTCTCTGACGCCACCACGGCGATGCATCAAATTGGTGGCATTGTTTTCTAAAACAGGTTAGTTTGTTGTCTAGTAGCATGCAGAGATCGTTAGAAAGACAACAGTTGAACCTGCTCCACGACCGAGAGCCATCAATGGCTAAGGTTTACCATCTCTAGTTCCTGAGGGCTACCATCCTGCGGCTCTCTGCTGTTTCTTTCCCCCGACACATTCTGCAAAACTCAGCATAGTGAGGGGATTAAACCATGTAATTCAGGTGTTTTGAAGCAGGAAACAGATACACCTGGGACTGGAGATGATGTGTCCCAAAATAAACGAATCAGAAAGGTCTTATCTGATAACATGACGTTACAATGGACACATCGTGTTTGGATCATTTTAAAATAACTTATTTTGTTAACCCAAATGCATACTAATAAACATCTCAGTCTAAAACAAGACAGGTAGAAAAGACGAGTCCAGCCAAAATGGCAATTATCACAACTGTTTTGAAAAAATATAAAAGGAGTTCAGTTTTTAATAGACATGTTCAAATCTGCCCAGGTTATTATTTTATTCTGTGTTTCTGCTCCTCTTTGCTGTCACAAGTTAGAGTTAATTCAGGTTTTGGTTCTTTGTTGTTGTGCTAGCACAGTTGGCAGAGGGCGCATTTGCTCAGGCTGGAGTCGGATTCCCCACGGATCTGCGCTGCTGCCCTCGTCTGCGGTCACACGGAAGCTCGGCTAATTCTCCAATTGAGACAAACTCGTTCAGGAAAACTCCCTCTAGTCTCTGTTCATCTCTGCCCTTCATTTTCATCATGCTCTAAGTTTATTTGTCAAAAAGGTCACCAGTTTGTAAAGCCAGGAGACATTTCTGATATGAGTCGCTCACTGGTTTTAGATTTCCTGTAAACACGTATTGTACCAGTTGATCCAAAGCAACTCTACAGCATCACACAGACGTTGGCCTCGGGCTGACGCTCCCCTCACTGGTGCTACATGACCTCATTTTGGTCGTCTTGGAGATGGTGTGTGTGTGTGTGTGGGGGGGTGGGGGGGTGGGGGGGGGTTGAACTATAGTAGATCTTTCTTGTTTTGTGTGTGACAAACCGAAGGACTCATGGTGGAACATCTTTATTAAGAACATCAGATTTGCTCTGGTGAATTCTTGTCTAAAGAGAATTAAAAACAAACGTGTTGAAAGCTTTAAAAAAAACACAAACCTTTACTTATGTGTGAGCATTTACATATTTAATAGCTGTTGGTGAGTGACTGATGGGGCTGTGGGTCAAAGAGTCACCGAGGGGACAGCGTCCTCCACACTGCTGCTGTTGCTGCCCTGCATGTTGCCTTGAGGAATAGCACACTTTGATTACTTCTGCTACTCTGGAAGGTCAATGCCAGAGTAAAGGACCTACATCCAGTGTGTTCCTGCTTGTCATTAAGAACATAAAGCTTTATAATAATAATCTGGTGCCGTGGAGCCAAACCCTGCAGCTAACCTAATACTATGGCTAATGGCTACCTACCATTCAGAGCTGGTTCTGTTGGGTCGGTTCCGGTAGTTTCAGGCAACTCACAAGCTCAAAACAATAAGGCTCAGGTCCGCTTGTCTCCTCCAAATAGACTTGGTCCCTTCATTTTTGATTGTCTGGGTAAGGAGGGGGAAACATCCTCCACTTCTAATGACTGCTCAGTGAAGGGAGTTAGCTTTGCCTGTTACCCATCTGTCTTCGTCACTGCCGCGGCTCCGCCCTCTCGGTCTGCCAGGCAACGCCTACTAATGTTGCATTTTTCAAAATTGATATGTGGGTGGAGTAAGACTCTGAGGCAGGCTTGACAATTCCTTTAACACAGAATTCATCATCCCCACCCTCAGATCAACCCCACTCCAGTTGCTGCTGAGCTCCACATCCCAGGAACTCCAGCAGCCACAGCCAAGAGGCATCAGGCACATTTAACTACAAACAAGCGTTACGCCTCTCACCTGTCCAGAAGGGCCGCAGCCAAAAGGTGAACGCATCTTTTTTTTTGTCAGAGTCCACATGCCAAAGCTCCACCCTGACATCCAGCTATAGCTTCCATGGTTGTTGCAGCTACAGTTTCTGCTCCAACTGCAACCCCATCTGAGCTAGACGTAGGGGGACCAGATCTCAACTCACCACATGTGGGATAGAGTCTACTCAATGTGGGACAATGTGAAATTCCAATGCAATGAGATAAAGTAAAAAATAAAAATAAAAACTACTTATATTCTGCCTTTTAGCTCCAACATCACTATTAAATATACATAAATTATTACTATTATATATTTCATGTCTATTTGAATTCAGCTTGAACAAGCAATCAGCAAAAGCTTCACGGTTCCTCTGAATAGACCACAGATGGCCGTAACTCTACCGTAACTCAGGCTCTTTGGACTTTCTACGATCGCTCTGAATAGCTTTAGCGAAAATGATTTTAAACCAGCAACTCTTTTTAATTTTCCAGTTAGGCCCACAATAGAATATGGAGGTTTAAGCAACTTTTCAGAGTTTTCACTGAAAATTTTAAATGAATTTCCACAACAGAACAGTAAAGTACCAGTAACATGTTTGTTTTAAATTAGTTTCACATTTTTGACAGAAATTCATACTCTTGTCTCGCAATTTCTTTTCTTCCAAATGTAGAAACAAAGTTGTGTTATTTTCTGAAATGTCAAACTGTCACAGTTAGTACAGGTTGGACCCAGTGTGCAGGTACCCAGAACGACACGGAGAGATGGTGTCTGCACAAATAAAATCCTTTATTTAGGAACAATGACGGACGTCCACAGGTTCAGGAAAAGAACAATGGAGCCGACTCAAAAAACCCAAAACACTCACAGAAGGCAAAACTGGAACTCGAAGCACTAGAAACACAGGAGGCTCAAAACACGCTGACAGAGGCACACGCAGACGATGAACAGACAAAGACAAGACAGGGTTTTCATACGTGGGCTGGGTAACAAGGGGCAGGTGTGACCAATTAACTGAGTGAGGAGGTGACAGAAAGCAGGAGAAGGAAATAAACTAAACTAGATTAAATATCATACAGTGAACTACTATAAAATAAAAGGGCTACAAATGAAGACTCTGAGACAACTGTAAAATAAACTATTTGTAAACTGGAGAACAAAAACCCCTGGGCTGAGGGACAGAAGGGCTGGGAAAACAAGACACTAAAATGAAGCCTAAACACTAAAGAAGTATGCTGATAAACTACTGAAACCAAAAAGGACAGGAACTGTGGGCAGGGGGAAATCTGAAAGACAAGGACACGGAACGTGACACAAACGTCTTAGAGTAATATAGCGTTTTTATTTATATATTATATTTAAAATTAATCTCTGGAAAAAGTTGGATTTAATATTAATGTTCAGAGTTTTTTTTTTTTTTTTTGCCAAATTCTGACAATAAGTGATCAAGGCTTCTATTGAATTCTCTTAAAGTGTTTAGCTCGTATGTATCTGAAACAACCCCAGCACCTTGTCTGTGTTGCAATCTTCTTTGGTTTCAGCATGAACCTAGTTCATTACTGGGAAACCTGCTTTGACCAACATTTTCGGACTGTCAGATTTTCTGCACCGTTTTCTAACTCCTTGCCGTGACATGAAAAAATGACTCAGAGAAACACCAATTCTCTGTCTGAGTCTCCCTGAACGGCTTTAACCCACAAGTCTTTATTCTAACAGCATTTTCTTCACCATGCTCATTTGTCCTCTGGGCTCACCCTGACACATTCATAATAAATTTAATCTGACCCAACAATGGGCGCTTCTCTTCTCCAAGGCCAAATCAATGTGAAAAACGACTTCTTATTATGTGAACTTGTTGAACCATGTGAACAAACGGTGTAAGACATGTTTATTTGAGATGTATTACTGTGTGCTAACTATTAAAGAATAAAAGGCTCATGGAATAAAAAGGTTAAAAGTTGTTAAACTTGTTGAACAATGAAACTACAAGTAAAGGACTAATCACTTGAAAAGAAATTGTAATTTCCCATTGTTATGTGCACATGAATGTATCACAGTTACATAACATTTTTATAATATTATTATAGAACCTTTTGGAAAAGGTTGTGGCTAAACAACTCACAGCTGCTCTTGATGAACATAACATCTATGATAGCTTCCAGTCAGGTTTTCGTAGAGCTCATTCTAATGAAACAGCTCTTCTTAGGGTCTCTAATGACCTTCTGACTCACAATGATGCAGGGGACTGTTCTGGTCCTGCTGGACCTTACTGTGGTTCTCCTTCTACCTGCCTGAGCGGTCCGTCTCTGTGGCCGTCTCCAAGTTTAGGTCCTCCACATCCTTCACCCATGGTGTCCCACAAGGTTCTGTGCTGGGGCCTCTACTCTTCCTTCTCTATCTGCTTCCTCTTCAGCATGTCCTGAGCTGCTTTAAAGGAATCTCCTACCATCTTTATCCAGATGACATCCAACTGTACATCTCCTTTAAGCCCCATGAGATGTCTAAGCTGCAGCTGTAACACTCCTGCTTAGACTCCATTAACTCCTGGATAGCTGAGAACTTTCTACAGCTGAATGAAGATAAGACTGAGATCCTCATCTGTGCCCCAGATAAGCTGGTTCTCAAAGTCAGAGACTCTCTTGGTCAGCTTGCTTCTCACACCAAACCCTCTGTCAGGAATCTTGGTGTGACCTTTGACCCACGCTTAGACTACTATAACTCTTTTCACGTGTCTGAGCGAAACCTACCTGAACCATCTGCAGGTGGTTCAGAATGCCTGTGCTCGGCTTCTGACCAAGTCCTCCAAACACACCCACATCACCCCGCTTCCCCTCCAGCTTCACTGGCTGCCAGTCAACTTCAGGTTCATTTCAAGATCCTGGTTCTGGTCTTCAGGGCCTTACGTGGACAATCACCATCTTTCATTGGTGACCTTCTCAGGCCCTACACCCCCAGCAGGGCCCTGAGGTCCAGTTACCAAAGCCTACTGGTTGTGCAGCACCAGGCTAAAGATCAAAGGTGACAGATCATCTGCTGCTGTGGCCCCCAGACTCTGGAACTCTCTCCCCCTGAGCCTGAGATTCATTTCAATTCAAGTTTATTTCTATAGCCCCAAATCACGACAAGAGTCGTCTCAAGGACCTTCACATAGTAAACATTCCAATACAGTTCAGTTCATTAAGCCAATCAGTAAAAAGTTTCCTATATAAGGAACCCAGCAGGTTACATCGAGTCTCTGACTAGTGTCAGAGTCTTTACAGCAAGCCTCATACAAAGCAAGCATTTAGCGACAGTGGAGAGGAAAACTCCCTTTTAACAGGAAGAAACCTCCAGAGGATCCTGGCTCAGTAAAAGCCAGGATCCTCCACCACGACTCACTGGGAATGGAGAAGACACGCACATACACCAACACCAACCCACACACACACACACACACACACACACACACACACACACACACACACACACACACACACACACACACACACACACACACATCCAAACACAACATATATATCAAGTAGTGTTTCTATGCTGTGATGACCTTTGCTTCCTGGCTCCTCTGCCTCCTGCTCGACCTGTGTTCTGTGTCCCCACAGTACTGCTTTTAGCACCAGGGACAGCTCCTGAGTACTCCACCTCACACTCCAGGGGTCTCATTTATCAAACATTGCATAGAATCCTTACTAAAACTGTACTTAAGCTCAGCAAAAAAAATAAATGTACTCATGCCAAGTAGGTTTGTGATCTTTCAAACATGGAGTACGCACAGCTGCACGTAATCTCAGCTTCATAAATCTGAGACTAACGAGAATGTTTCTCAGCTGCTTTTTAGTCACATCCCGCCCTCACCACACCCACTTGCTGCCATAAGTGGTCAATGCAAAGTGCCTTGTGGATCTCATGCATATACATAAGCCGGCTTGTTGCAGCATTTCGATCTCAACCGAGAATTAGGGAGTTGTTTTTAGTTAGTTGTTTAAAGCTGTTTTACTTTGCTAGAAAGAGACGCCTTTTGTAAATACATAGTTGTATTTTGACCTACTTATTTTCACCTCTGTACAAACCTTATTTTAGTTTCACTGTGTTTGTCCCCTCGTCCTCCTAGACGCGCGGGTGGGGGGTGGGGCATAACATATGGTTGCATTGTGATTTCTTAGTAAATATTCTATTTGGTGAGACATATACTTTATTGTATTTATCCTAGTGAATCTATAATTAAACGGGTAAACTAGTAGTAGCACATTCTACGCCAAAGAGAGTAAAATTTTCCCAGGAGAGAGAGAATGTTTAAGTGGTTAGCAGCAGTGTGCTAGACGATGGCCCCCTCTATGAGGCCACCACAGCTCAGCAGAACATCGTTGTAGCTTCTTCTGCGGAGAAAAACACTTAGAGAACAAAAAATTTAACAGCTGAAATAGCAGGAAATAATACAGTTAAAAAGCAGATTGTAGAAAAAAAGTTGTAGAGTGTGGAATGTCAATGTCAAGTTTATTTATATAGCACATTTCCAACAATCAGAGATTGCACAAAGTGCTGTACACAGACAAGCAGTAAAATCTAAATGATAAAACACTGAGAAACATCCAATAGGCCCTAGGTAAAATAAAAAAAAATAAAGTTGTCAGTACGTCCTCCAGCAGTCTAAGCCTATAGCAGCATAACTACAGAGATAACTCTGGATAACCTAGCCTTTTAGATGGAGGCATGTTGGAGGCAGGGCAAGGGAGAGCCGTCTTTACCGACTGTACACTCCACCTCCCTGTACTGAGATCAGTGGACTCAGTGGTCTCCTTTAAAAAGCAGCTGAAGCTCACCTGTTCAGGCTTTTGCGTGACCTTCATCACCATCCTCTCCTTATTCTGCTCTTCCTACCAAGTCGGCCTTTCCTAGAATCCACTGATTTCCCTCTTTCCCTTTTCTTACATTTTTTATCACAGATTAAAATATATATATTTTTTTTATGTTTTGATTTTTTGTTTTTTGTGAAGCACCTCGTGATTTTGTTTTCAGAGGCACTATATAAAAGATAATTTTTTTCTTTCATAATAAATTCTTTACCCATTGTTCACAGACAGAGATATTTAGTAAACACTGAAGAAGAGTTATTCTGGATGTGGCTCTACAGGCACACACGGTAGCTGCTCATGATTTGGTTTTGTTTTATTTAACCCTCCCACTGTCTTTATGGGTGACCCCGCGATGAAAGTTGACCATTGAGCAGGATTGATGGTTTATCCCTTGAGGGATGGCAGGGGTGAGGCAGTGCTCACTCCTCACCCCTGCCACATGGACCTCAAGGGATAAACCATCAATCCTGCTCAATGGTCAACTTTCCTTGTGGGGTCACCCATTAGGACAGTGGGAGAAACATAACTTATTGTTGAGATCTTAATTTATTTACATTGTTTTGTTGCATGTTAGTCATGTTAGACTGTTCAGGCTCTAACAGAAAAGTGTAAAATACAAGATCTGAGCCAAATGTTTTTTTTTTATAGTTTTCACCGTGTTGGTTAAAGAAAAGAGAAATGAAAAACAAAACTAAATCTTTAAAGGACACCTTTATGATCCGTGGGTGGCCATTATTTTGTTGGACCTGTACAGCTACAAAAAAATGTACAACTACTGATCAATTCAAAAAAATGTATAAAGATAAAATGCTAAAATCGTATGATTTGTTCAGTTGAGGATGGAGGATTCATGTTTTAGTAGTGATATTATTTGTGGAAGAAAGAGAGCGGTTTATTTTTTGTGTATAAGTCCATTTTGTACTTTTTGTAATTTATCTTGTCAGTTAAAGGGGGGGCAGGTCATAGAAGATTTTTTTCTTCTTCCTCCCCCCTATTTCACTCGAATGCCTTATATTCTGGTTGGCAATTGTATTCTGATTTGAAGTTTGTATATTTAAATTTTGAGTGACATAAAATTATTGAATTGAATTGAAAATTGAAAGGCATGGATGATACACATCAGCAGCCATCTTTGTGGTTTTGACCAACTGTGGTTTGAAAACAACTTTAGGCCCCAGATACTCACAATATCTGACTGTTGCTTTCTGTTGTTAATGGGGCCATATCATGGAAAATCCACTTTTTGGGAGCATTTCACCATGTGATCAGTGGCGGCTGGTAACTAGAGGGCGATAGCCCCCCCCCCCCCCCCCCCCCCCAGTTTTCCCCAGTGTTTTTACTTTTTATTAAAAAATAAATAAAATAAAATTAACAATAATCACACATTCTAAGTTAATTGCGTGTTTCGTAACAAAAACAAATCATACATATATATCTATATCATTGGTGAGAAGCTCCCTGCCGAGCGGTGGAGGCGACAGAAAGATCGCCCAAACAGCAGTGAAGCAGTCAGCCAGTTGCTGACAAGAAAATCAAACGCATAGGAATGGGAATGCATCCAATCAGCGTCATCAATTCGGAAGCCCGAAGGGCGATAGAGCTACCGCCAAGGCTGTTCGTTGGTGTTCGGGTTGAGCTCGACTCGAGCAAGGTATTTATTTGGTGGTGACGCAGATGCAGTGATGGACAAGAGTGCGCCTACAACGAGCATGGATACCGGATCTCAGCAGCCACTGAATTCAGTTCGGTCTCTTCTCCAGTATCCGTTCGAGAGGAGAACAATGGTTGAAAAACTTAATGTCAAAGAGCTTGGACCAGATCAGCCCGACGTAAAGATAAGCCAGCAGGACAAGGAGAAAGGTAAACTGTACACTCGAGGCTTCTCCCGAAATTGGTACACCAGGAAGGCTTGGCTAGCTGGATGCGATCACGCTAATGCTTTATTTTGCTTTCCGTGTTTGTTATTCCAAACGACTGGGAAGGATAAGGCATGGATGAGTCAGGAGTTACAGACATGAAACATTTTTCTGAGAAGGTGAAGAAACACGAGTCAACCCGGGCACACATGGACAACAACACGGTGAAGCTAGCCATGCTAGGCAGAGCTCACATTGCCATGCAGCTCGACGAGGGAAAAAGAAGAAAAGGAGGACATTTGGACAGGGAGAACAACAGCAGCTGGGTGCAGAGGTAAGCTGTACATTACATTTCTGTGAACAAGACAATCAGAATCAGAAATCCTTGGTTGTCCCACAAACCAGGACATTTGTTTAATAACATGTTTAATGTGCAATAACTGTAAAAACTCATTTCAACACACATACTTATTATACATATTTAAACATGTAAATGTGTATTTCATGTAAATTTGTACATACATCAATCTGATTCCATTTTACTTGTTACACTTCTGCTGCAGCAAACAAATGTAAAAACATCTAATTGAGAATCAGAAATGTTTTATTGTCCCAAAAACTGGGAAATATGATATTTGTAAGAGGATACTGATGACATTATTTCCTATGAAAGTGTTTCCTATGTACTTATCTGTTGTTTTTTATTTATCATATGACAGGTTTGTGACACCATCCTTTTACCAAGCACCTCGTTGCTGCCACTCTGCTACAAAGTGACTTGTTTGTGCAACACACAGCACAGTTCCCAGATGCAGCACTGGCGACCGCTGTAGAGGCCTACCCCATGCTGAACAAAGCTAAGCTCAGAACAGAGCTATTCCTCATCTATGAGAACCATGAGTTCAGGGCTTGCATTGGTGCACTGACTCCCTTCCAGTTTTTCATGAAGAACAATCTTCAAAGCACGTTCACAGAGACTGTCACTCTTTTGGAGATTCATGTCACCTCACCCATGACCACAGCCGAATCAGAAAGGTGCTTTTCTACTTTAAAGAGGATTAAGACTTTCCTTGAGGAACACCATGACACAGGATGGGCTGAATGCTCTTGCCATGCTCTCCATGGAAAAAAAAGCTTGTCACAAACATTCCTGACTTTAATAAAAAGGTCATCGAGAGCTTTGCCACTCAGAAGGACAGAAGGGCAAAATTTCTGTACAAATGAGGTATCACACACACAAATGCATCCACTTGATCTTTGTATAAAGTTGACCTTGGCACAACACTCCAGAAATATTTAACAGTGTAAATTTCTGGCATTTTGTCTAAGTAGTGTTTACTACCATTACTGTAACAGTGACCTGCTCATAATTTTTGGTGTTCACTCAAATGTTGAAATTAAACAAAATGTTTTTGTTACTTGCCTCTTGCATTGCCTATTTACCACTTATGGTCATGTTAATTTATGTGCAATTTAATGCAGTATTTTTCAACCTTGGTCTGCAAGGCAGTGTGCCAATAGTCAGACACACCTGGATTAATCAGTTTGTCCAATGATGTAAGACAGGAAATAAAAGAGCTGTGCTTAATTCAGGAAATAGTGGAGTTGTGCACAAAGCTCAGAAAGCACAAGTTTGTTTAAAAATAAAAAATAGCACAGCCCCACCAAAAATATTTTTCACCAGCCGCCACTGCATGTGATATTGTTATTTCCACATTAAAAAGACCTCTGAACCTGTTTTTGGCTGCATTCATGCTCTCAGCTGCAAATTCAGAGATTTTTTGGAAGGGCCTAAGCTAACTTAGCGAACCCAATTTTTCTATTACATTTATTGGGCCCATTCCTTTTTCATTAGGCTCGGCCAAAAATTATTTTCTGGCCACGTCTAGCTACGCTACTGATCAGCACATGGTAAAACAAGATGAAAGGCAGATGCTTTGGCCGCTAGACCACCAAGACCACCAACAGCTGGCTTGCCTAAGACGCTGTTTTAGGCACATTTTGTCAGAGCGGGCATGGGCGGAGCTTCACTGAAACAGACGGTTTTATTTTCAGGTATGAATTCAGGTTGATGGAAATAACTCATGTTTAAGATAAATGACATCTCAATAGGGATGATATTTTATCATACTTTGTTCCAACCTTTGCTCTCAAAGTTTTAAAATGCATGATCTGGCTCCTTTAATGTAAAACAGACAACAAAATATTGAGATGAAAGTTTTTCTCTAACTATGGTTTCCATTTTTCTTTGGTATCAATAACTGGATGGCTAGAGGGCAGCTAATTTCCTGCTGTTTTTTAAAAACCTGTCTTTTTCTACTAAGATTGTTACTTTTTCTTCTGACTCCCGGGTTCCCAGTGGTTTCAAATCCTCTGTTCTGTGAGAACAGTTTTAATAAAGCATTTTCCTGACAAATATTGGCTTTCTAAATCCCCTGTCAGTCAAACCTCGGTAAATGTTTGAGAAGAGAAAGCAAAAGTAGGCCGAGCACTTTCCAATCACAATTTGTGTTAACCACTATTTATGGAGTTTTAGGAATACTGACGGATAATTTTCACTGCAGCAGCTCATTCTGGGGATTATAAAATAATTACTGTTGAAGCAACACGGTTACACACATAATCTGCATAATCTGTCTTTCAAAATGCTCGGAATCCTAAAACTAAATCAGCCAGGAATTTATCAAGGAGTTCACAAAAAACAGAACTATGCAAAGTAGACTTTGACTCTGGGAGCAGTGTTTTTCCTAACAGCACACAGTGTAATTAAGTTAAGATAGTAACACTAAATCTACAGAGACTAATCAGAATCCAGGCAGCAGTGGACCACCATTTTATTTTACAAACACAATAAGAAACAGAGGAGTCTGTTCAGGGGTGGGTCTCATTAAAATTACAGCAGGTGTCTCTGAGACACCCACAACATCTGGTTAGACCTGAAAGTTCCCAAAATAAAGATACAAGGAAAAAAATGTATGAGCAAAACTTTTCTACTGCCTGGCGAAAATTCAAGTTAAGAAACGTGTCCGATAGGTTTCTACGACCCTGCAAGACAAAAGGGTCACACTCAGGATTGGGGGATAACATAAGTCCAGAGCAGAAAGGTTAAAAGTATAAATCAGGGATGGGCAAGGTGTCCAGCATCGAGACAAATGCACATGGTCAAGGACGTAATTTTCACTTAAGAAGTGGGGGGGACACGGGGGGAGGGGGGGGGGGGGGTATCTTTTTAGTATGTTCTAATAGGAAACAGGCTTCAACACAAACTGTTGTTTTCTGCTTGGTCCTAGAGCTCAATCAGTGTCAATTTAATACAGCGTAATATTGTTTTTGGATGGTAAAAAGTGCAGGGGTCAAAACTTGACTTTGGAAAAAGTGGGGGGCACATGTCCCCCCCCCCCCCAAAAAATTATGTCGATGCACATGGTCATAATCTGAGGTGAAGAGCAGGTAACGAGGTGTGGCCATCCCATCGTCGATCATTTGTGGATTAGGGTTTCTGAAAACATGCACTGGCTAACACTGCTGCGCGTTCATTTGTAAATCCACAAAAAAAAAAGGCTAAGGGCTAACATTGAGCTAACAATGCAAGGGGATACGGTACTGCCTTTATAAGCTCTGCAACTAAACCTGTTTCAATTGAGAATTTTAGCACCCTGGAATATAATGCAGCTGTTTTTAGGATGTGTCACAGTTTATAGACCTCCAAACAAGAGCACACCTTTAATCTGAGTTGAACTCAAATGAAAAGCGCTTGATAAATAAAGTTTGATTTGATTTGAATGCTAATGTTGAATTAGAAACAGTCGTCTGTAAAAAGAATTGGACGCTACTTTTTTCAATTACTTTTCTAAGTTGCAGCTACATTGATTTTTCTACTTATCACTTTACTGAGCATGGCTCGTCTTCACTTGTCATCCAGAATCTTCTCATCTGTAACTGGCAACAGCCACGAAACTCACAGAACGTGAGGAAGTGACCAGTGTGTTTAGAAAACGGGCTGCAGTAACCAAATCTCACCACAGGATGTTGCTCTTGCTTCATTTGTACATAATGCACCTTTAAGGTATTATTTTCCTTGATGATGTCTGTTTGGTTTGCAGCTCTTCGCGTTGCCGGTGGTTCATTACTCCTCCCTATTCAGCTGCTTCTAAAGAAAACGCTTTTACACCAAAATAATGGCTGAGCTGTCAGTCACGGTAACTGATGGATAAACGTCTGTTAAAGTGCATCCTTCTGCAGCGAGGTGACACCATTTACAGCCTCACTCTCTGAGATTAAAATGGGCCTTTCTGGTCGGCTCTCACACTCCACATGGATTAAATCATTTAAACATTAGTTCAACTAAAATTTATATCAAATATCGTCAGTGGTCCAATAAAGGCTGAGCTATGCGGGTTAACATGCGAGGTCAACTTGGTCACCCCTGTAGGATATTTGTGAACATCCTGCCTTCACACTGAGAAGTTTAGATGCATGTTTATGATTTATGCTCCATGCAAGCCTGATTACTCACATTAATATGCATGTTTGAGTGTAGGCTCTCCTCCAGAGCGCGGATTAGCTAAACAGCATCTGGATCCTGACTAATTGGCTCTTCTCTCCACACAGCCATGAAAAAAGGAGCACACCTAACCTCCGTGTGTGTGTGTGTGTGTGTGTGTGTGTGTGTGTCTCACATAAAGAGCAGCTTGTGCCAGTAATTGAGAATAACCATGGAAATATTGTACTGTGGTTTCTTAAAAAAGCCCAAAAAAGGCTTATTTTCAGTGAATAGCACTCGATTGTTAGAAATGTGTAAATGGACGTTTGTGGCAGTAGCTGTGTTTACTGGCACCTTTTCTGTGTTTTTCTCTCTTGATTACCCTGGCTATGCTGCTGCTATTGTCTTTTGGTAATAACGTTGCCAGTTAACAATATAATGGGCCTTCTGCCAGCAGTGTGACACACTAGTTTCTGCAATTAGGAGCTGATAGCAGAGCTGTCTATCCGAACTCAAAATAAAGATGGAAAGCTGTATACAATCATGTCCTGCAGCTTATATGAGAAGCGAATGACAGCCAGACATATGGAGAATGCTGCACAATAACACTAGGACAATAAATACAGCAGACTCTTCTATTTATAGCATGCATCAGCTAACTTCAAGTAATTTTTTATACATGTGTTGAAAAGTTAGCATTTTTTATCCAGGTTGTCAGAGAAGATTGTGTCGTTAGGGAAAAGATTCAGCAGTGTGTGTGTGTGTGTGTGGGGGGGGGGGGGTGAGGTTTGTACACACGCATGTAGATGACATTTTGCTGTTTTAGAAACTGTTTAGTTATTTTTCCTCCATATAGTGGATTAGATATTTATTTTTGGCAGTATATGTTAAAATGATCCATGATGTTTGCCCCATCAACCGTTTGGTTAACCACGTAAAACATGTCTTTAAGCAAGAAACACACACACACTCACACATTAAAACAAACATGCACACATGTACACAAAATATGTAAATACAGAAACATATGAAATCTAGTATTTAGATGTTTAAAAGACATTATTACCTTGGTATTTTTGTTTTTGCTCCAACCCTTTTTAAAACACTGTCATAAGCCTGCCTTGTGAGGCCCTCGGTTTCAAAAGTTGAAGAGGTCCTTCACTCGTATTTTAATACATCTGTAGTGGTCTCTAGTAGGAATAAATGCCTTGTAAGTCATACTCTGAAGTAAAAAAGCTCTGGTGCACCACTTTCAGGAACTAGAAGATTGCCAGATCAGAGTTGAGCTGAAGACAGCAGCCTCATTTCCTGATATTTGGACATCTCTCTTCTGATTGGCTAACAGCAACGTGACTCTATCACTGACTCTGTTTGTTCTGCAACATTGATGTTTTATCCCTACAAATAACACAAGCCTGGAGGAGTTCTGCTGTGTGGTGGAGTTGCTAATGCTAACAGTTAGCTTCTACTAGCTGAGACGTACTCTGCTGTTTCCTGGACGCTAAACCAACAACAGCCTTCCCCGTCGTGAGTCAGGATGGGTGAGCCCATAAAAGTTGAAATGATGGTGAAACTCTGGGATTTTGTTCGTCCAGACGCTAATGCAGGAGGTAGGTGTAGGAGACTATTTTC
The DNA here is from genome assembly GCF_043380555.1 of Nothobranchius furzeri. Taxonomy (NCBI): domain Eukaryota; kingdom Metazoa; phylum Chordata; class Actinopteri; order Cyprinodontiformes; family Nothobranchiidae; genus Nothobranchius; species Nothobranchius furzeri. Next base: position 108,584,920 of record NC_091741.1, read on the forward strand.
ATGTTCAGCCTACATGAAAAACTCATGGTGACTGATTATAATCAGATAATGATTCAGTAAAAGACCTCTTTAATGTATTTCTTCTTCTTTTGCATCTTTTTCTTCTAATTATCATCATCATCATCATTATTATTGCTGTTGTTGTTATTTCAGTGTTTGAGAATATAAATCACAACCTTCTGCCATCAATAAAAAAGCAACATTTTGTCATTGTCTTTTTTATTATAATAACAGGTTAATAAGTGATTGGGTTGTCTTCGTTTTATTGTTTTCATTATTGTTATTATGCCTTGCAATAGTATTACTGCTAAATACTTGATCTGATTTTAGATGTTGACCTCCACATCGTCCAACTGGAGGCTGTTGTGACTTTAGCCTGATCTTTTATGTGTAGAAACACCAGAGCACCAAGCAGAACCCGACCAGGAACAACCAGATCAATCTAATCTGTCCTGACCCAAATAAACCCTAAAATCTATTCTGGAAGCACCGGCCCTTTTTAATCTGTTTCTTCATTCATCTGTCATCCATGCATGATCCTTTTATGAAGAGACTTCCCTGATTCTATTAGATGGGTTTTCATTATGGTAATGGTGGATTAAGTCATCAGAGATCAGACCAAACGTTTGTGGCTGATTCTGACCACCGTGTGTGTGTGTGTGTGTGTGTGTGTGTGTGTGTGTGTGTGTGTGTGTGTGTGTGTGTGTGTGTGTGTGTGTGTGTGTGTGTGTGTGTGTGTGTGTGTGTGTGTGTGGTATCTACTACATCCTGGCAGTAAAGACTTTCAAGATCAGTGAAAACGTATTTTCTTCTGGTTGCTTAAATGTTTCAGATAAACAAACAATCTAATATCAGAACTAATCTTATTCTCTGACCTGAAACAACACAAAGACCAATCTTCGCCCAGAAGCATCCCGGTGATCCCTGAGTTTTCTGGGAAAATCTGTGGGCCGCTGAGTTGGTGTGCAGCTTGTTACATCTGGATCTAGTCCAGCTGTGCAGGTTTGGGTAGAGAGTTGAGGTCCATCTAAGCAGACCAGACAGAGAGGTGGTGTTGTCTCAGAGGACGTCATGGAGGGAGATGATAACCTTTTACAAGAAAACGGTGTTCCTCTCATGTCAGCAGCACCGAGCGTGGCCTCATGTGTTCAGCGGCACTGCACACGTCGTTACTCACACACAGGCAGGGGTTATTTAGCTCAGACAGTTTTATTTTTCTTCACATATTCTGCTCCATTTTAGTTTTTAATGGCTTTGCAACAAGCAGCAGTAGGAGTTTATTGGCTGTTTTATTAGTTTTTTTCTGCAGAAGTTTTAAATGATGGTGTGATTTTTCTAGAAATAGATATTTAATTGGATTTTTTTATGTCAGATGTCGTTTTATTCGTGATTTATTTAACTTTGCTAAAACAGCTGATTTAATTCATTAAAATGTTTTTGCTGAATACAGGCTGAAGTTCAGTTGAGCTTCTGCTGCTCCTGAATGTAAATGAGCTAAAGGAGCAATATGGAGGAATTCCACAGTGAAATCATCACAAAACAGTCTAAAGTTTCAATCATGAAACAGATTTCTTCGTCAGCCAGCTGGGGGTTGGCAGTGTTTCTCCTTTAGAAAAAATAAAAATAATAAAAGGCAGGGTGTAGTTACTGTTTACAATCCGTGTATTTGTGAGGTTGCCGAGTCTGCGCCAAGCTAACGCTGCAGCACCAGCATTTGTAATTCGACACCAGCAGGCAAAAAGCTCCAAAGTTGTTTAAAGAACCGAAGCCAGTAAACAGGAGCGATCCAGAAGTGATTCCTTGTGCACCTAAGAAGCCACAGCATATTTTTGTTTAACTCTAATATCAAGTGAAGCAGGCTACAGGCTAACATTGAGCTAATATTGCTAACAGTGAAATAGAAGTAGTCAGCTCTAAAAATATCTCAAGCTACTTTTTCAATAACCAACAACTCAATATTACAGTGGAAAATGTGTGTGAAGTGAATAATGAGGTATTCGAGGCATTTACTTGTTTTACTGAGTCGTTCAGAACTATAAAAGCAAGATGCCAAACACCTACGTGTGTGTGTGTGTGTGTGTGTGTGTGTGTGTGTGTGTGTGTGTGTGTGTGTGTGTGTGTGTGTGTGTGTGTGTGTGTGTGTGTGTGTGTGTGTGTGTGTGTGTGTGCGTGCGCGCGTGTGTGTGTGTGTGTGTGTGTGTGTGTGTGTGTGTGCTCTGTCTTCTCGATCCCCAGTGAGTCGTGGAGGATGGCTGCTTACACTGAGCCAGGATCCTCTGGAGGTTTCTTCCTGTTAAAAGGGAGTTTTCCTCTCCACTGTCGCTGCATGCTTAGTTAGTATGGGGATTGCTGTAAAGACTCTGACACTAGTCAGTGACTCGATGCAATTAGCTGGGTTCCTTATATAGGAAACATTTTTCTGATTGGCTTAATGAACTGACCAGTATTGGAAGCACCACATGACACAATGTATTTATCCACTTATCAACTTACTGTGTACAACGGATTGTCATCTAGAATATTCTGGCGCTGATCCAACAGCCATGAAACTCATGAACAGGCGTGAGAGAGTAATTTCTTGCTTAGAAATGAGAAATTTGACCCCTTTTTGTCATTCTTACCTAATTCTTTCAAATTGCACCTTTAAGAATTGCAGGTACAGGTCTAGGTAGTTTATTTATCTGCATGAATAACAACACGTCGCTTTCAATCGTAACTTTATTTACAAGTCAACATGTTTACAACAAAGAAGAAAAGAATCACCCTCAAAAAATGCAAACTGCTGCTGGAGTTGACCATCACTGATGGTCAATTTATCTGTTAAACTGACCAGAAATCAGTTTACTTTTGTACAAAAGACACTGTGCATAAGCGTCTGCCTGTCTGTCTGTCTCTGTCTGTCTGTCTGTCTGTCTGTCTCTGTCTGTCTGTCTGTCTGTCTGTCTCTGTAGCAACACCAACAGCTGTTTTTTTGTAGAAGACTTTTATAAATTCCTTTAACAAAAACTTCTAGTTGTTATTTGCTCTGGAAAAATAAAAACAACGTAGTATGAAAACATTCCTGCTACCGTTTATTATGCTTGCACGGTTTTTTTATCAATTAAATGTTGCTTTAGGATAACTAATGAGCCTCAAACAGAAGTCCCGAGTAGCCTGAAAACAACAGTCAGTCTCATTATCTAAAAGGAAAGTCGACAGACTTCACATTCTGTAGGATCAAGAACAAAACATGTGTCCTGACATGTCATTCACATGTTTGTGTTGTTTTTACTGCTGGAGAAATCCGGTCTCGTTAATAATCCTAATGGCAGGTTCATTGTCTTGATTGTCTGACCCGGTGGGTGAAGGCAGGTCTGTTGAGATCCCAGTCAGAACCGCATGTTCACACACAAAAAACCACAATCAAGGTCCTGATCCTACACAGCAATCAGCTAAATTGCCTCTCAGCTGCGATTTGAAGAATTCATCTTAATTCAGTCAAAAGGCACAGAGGATTGAGCCATGCCAGATTATAGATTATTGTAATATCTCTAGTGTGTGTGTGTGTGTGTGTGTGTGTGTGTGTGTGTGTGTGTGTGTGTGTGTGTGTGTGTGTGTGTGTGTGTGTGTGTGTGTGCGTGTGTGTGTGTGTGTTCTTGTGGGTGAGGAAAGTGTTTTCAATCATTCATCCAAACGTGGAATTGTTTTCTGTTAAACAGAACATGAAAAAACAAAAAGTGGATTACCGGTGTGTGTTTCCTTGTCGTCTGACTGAAGGAAACTGGGAATGAAAGGGATTGCTGGCTCACACCAGAGCTGGTTCTTCTGATCAGAAGTTCAGCTGTTCTTGCTGATTGAACAGCTGAACGTCTCTGAGGTGGACAATGGGATGGTGGACTTGAACGAGGACTTGAACACCACAGCAGACCTGTGTTCTGTGCTGGGTTATCATTCCAGGAACATTTTTGAATCAAGACCTGTCTGTTTCAGCCCACCTATATATCTGCATGGCCTTCTCAGGATGACATCAAGTGCTGCAGAACCCTGTTTATCACTCAGTCATTTAGATCAGGTGTGGCAGCAGGGACGCACCTAAAATATATAGGACGGGGGCCGCTGAGGACCAGGGTTAAGAAACACTATGAAGGAAAACCAGAGCAGGTCTGCAGCTGCTACTGAGAGAGGGCCTGAAGCCTGAATTCTCGATCACATCGAATGCTGAATGGATGTGATCCAGTTTCACGTGGATCAGAAATGACTGAGTCCAATCAGAGCATTTACTCCAGCTGTGGTGGGATCCAGATGCAGAACTCCAGAAAGTTTCTTCGTGGATTCTGGACCCTGCATGAGGATTGTTAAACGTTAATGAATTCACCTGAGCCAGACGTGTTCAGCGTTAAAGATATTTAACCCTTCAAGACCGGCGGGAGCGGCAGCGCTCCTATTTGCATATCTGTGTTCAAATGCTTGTAGAACTGAAACTATAAAGATAGAACAAAGATTTTTTTTGCATATTAAACCAGAGGAGTTACACTTATATCTCACACACTGAATATGTCCCAGAGCACAGCATATTTCCGCTAATGAGTTTGCAAAAAACAACCAAAATGTGCTCATAAGAAAAGCGTTTTCATTCAGACACAAACGCTGTGTCGTTCTGATCTGCAGCTCACAGGACTTCACTCAATAGAGTAAACAATATCACGTTGTCAACGTGAACTGTCACATGATTAACACTCATCCAATCACCTGCTTTGATGTCATTTTCCCGCAAATTGTAGTTCTTTGTAGTCCCAGTCTTTCGGCTTTTTCTTGTGATTTTTTTTTGCAATAATACATTCAGACAAACACATCCTACACACATCATACACCCACTACAAACTTCCGACACACACACACACACAACACTACGAACGTTTTGATGACTCACGGACCCGCCAAATGGTACATCTTCCCTCCTTGAAGTGGTTGGCGCCATTACAGCCCCGGAGGATGTTTAAGGTTCACTTTCAATTTCCTCACGTATAAATTCATGTAATATTCTTTATTATTGTTATTATTATTAGTGAGAGAAAAGAAAAACGATCTACTACTGAAAAATTTGCTACAAAGATTCAGCATTGAATTTGTGGTTGTTTGAAAGGATTGTGTGAAACTTTTTTCCACTGAGGGATAAAGTTGTGGCATATCTGTATAATGAAAAACGTGTGAAAACTAAAAACTACTTTCAATTTCTGTATAGATAATTGCATTTTTAGTCAAATATTTTGTTGCTATGAACATTTTACATTTATATAATTAAAATTTATACTGTAAGGGTTGTATTGATGTATAGAAAGTTGAAATACTCCAAAAAATGGCACCACAGCATGTAAAAATGTAAATTTAAGTTCTGGCTAACTTGTTCTCTGGCAGGTCTTAAAGGGTTGATGGAATTATTTCAATTTAATAATCAGTTGTACGTTCTACTTCTGGGGAATCGTCAACACATTTGACTAAGGGAGTACTCGTGGTACGAGAAAACAGCTCAGGGGGGGCCAAGAGTCAGAAAAGGTTGGGAACCACTGACCTTGGCTGGGGTCATGAAGGTCAGTTCAGTTTAAAGTCAAGACTGCTTTGGAACGAGAACTGGGTCTAAGCTTAGAAGATAACTGGTGGGAGAACACGCTGTTTAGACTCCATTTCTCCAAAAACCAACTGTCCATCTACCCCACTGCCGCCAAGTGTCTCCGTCCTGCATCTTGACCTATTGTCTTTTACCACAGCTTTCCTATTCCTGGCAGAATCATCCCGATGCTGTGTCAGAGACACTTTGGATGACTAGTTTGTTTGTCCCATGCTGCCATATTTAGCTCCCGTTGGACTCTAGATGGTTTACTGCCAGTTCATTAGATGATAAGTGAGCCACGTATAATGCCTTTTAGAGTCAGACTCCAAAGTGCTTTACACTACAGTGTATCTTTCATCCATTCACACACACACATTCACACGCTGGTGGTGATGCGCTACAAAGTAGCCACAGGCCCTCCGAGTCCCACCAGCAGGCAACGTGGGTTAAGTGTTTTGCCCAAGGACACAACAGCAGCATTCTCTGCCGGGATCGATCCTACAACCCCGACTGCTGGACAACCCGCTCTACCTCCTGAGCTACTGCTGCCCCCAGATATTGTAGTATTTACAGGTAAGACGCCATCTCTTCTGGAAGCCAACGTAAGCTCCTTTCTGATAACATTGGTTTGAGAAGATCAGGCATTTAATTAAAGGTAGCTCTGACACATCTGACAGAAAATGGCTTCTCGTCCCAACATCCATTCACTTCGTTCAGCCTCTAACCCCCACTCCTTCCACCAAGAAACACATTTTACCTTTACTATCCTTCTCATACTTAGGAGCATGAACATGTTTATTAATTAAATTATTATATAAAATTTCCTTATTAATTTCATCTTTTGTTATTCTGTTTTTTTTTTTTACTTTTTATTTTAAGTTCGACATTGTACAACTTGCTTTAACAACCCTGACATTGAGCAGGACAATCACAAAAGCAAAAAGAAACAAATAAATAAATTAATTAATTTGTTAAAAAAAATTAAAAGTAAAAAAAAATACAAATTTCTATAAAGAATTAAAATGCAATTATTTAGTTTCATCGCTAAGATTAAGATTTTTTTATTTTTCCCCCTTTTTTCTTTTCCTTTCTTCCCCCCTTATTCTTCCCCTTTCTTCCCTTTCCCATTCCTTCTCTTTCTTCTTTCCCTTCTCTACCCCCTTCTTTTCCTGTCTTTCTGGTTTTTTTCCCCCTTTTTTCCCCTTCCCCTCCCTCTCTTCTCCTTTCTTCCCTTCACCTTTACAACCCCCATTCTCATAACAGCAAAAATCCACGTTGACATCAGAGTAGACAACAGGGCAAAACAACAACCTAATACATCACATTACTAAGTATCGCTTGACACACTCCCATCTATCCCGGAACCGATCCACCTTCATTTGCAGTATAGACGTCATCTGTTCCATTATATATATTTGTTTAATTTTCTCTTTCCATTCCTTTATAGTTGGGGAGTTCACCTCCTTCCATTTTAATGTAATAATTTTCTTTGCAGTCAATAATAAAATACGGGCAATAAATCTTTGGTCTAAGTTTAATATTTTGCTTGATGTAGCCCCCAACAGATAGAACAAAGGATGTGAAGGTAACTCCTTCCCAAGATTTTTTTCCAACTCTTCCTTTATGTGTCTCCAATATTTAAGAATAACTGGGCAATTCCAGAATATATGGGAGTGGTCCCCCACCTCCCCACAGTTCCTCCAGCAAAGTGGAGACAGGGCATCTTTTGCAAACCCCGATACAACTAGGGGGGTAAAAAAGTACCTAGTTTTTATCTGCCAATCAAATTACTTCCACATTTGGCTGTTGATCCCCCTAAGAATTTGTCTACATATATCTTCCCACTGTTCATCTTCAATTAGTATATTTAATTCTAATTCCCATTTCTCCTTTATATATTTCGTATTATGTGTAAAGCCAAGGAAGAAGCTTCTATATAGATTAGTAGCATAGCCTTTTACTTGGGATTTTTTTTCCTATGTGTGAAATAAAATATTGTTCTATTGCATTTGGCTGTTTATAAAGTCTTTCTTTCTCTCTATGATTCATGATATAATGCCTTATCTGAAAATATTTATGCATGTCGTTCATGGGGAGATCGAATCATTCCCTAATCTGCGAGAATGTTTTAAGTTCTTTTTCTCCAAACAACTGGTTCAGAATAATAAGACCCTTATTCGCCCATTTTTTAAACCCTGAGTCTAATTTGGATGGGGGGAACCCGATGCTATCCAGTAATGGCCCCGAAAAAGAACCCTTGTCATTCAGCATTTTCTTTATTTCCCTCCAGACCCTCAGAATATGTTTTATAACTATGTTGTCTATTTTTAATTTCTGGATATCCTTTGGGTTAAGTAATGGTGAAACTGGCAGTTCTGTACCTTTATTTTCGCCTTGTTCCATCTGGTTCCATATTAGGTCCCTATCTCCCTCCAGCCAGTGAACTATCGCTGTTAATTCGGCTGGCCAATAATAATATTTCAGATTAGGCACTGCTAGTCCCTCTTTCTCTTTCAGCAGCTGAAGTGTCTTAAGCCTTACCCTTGGTTTTTTATGTTGCCATATAAATTGAGAGATCATTTTTGTTCAGTATCTTAAATATTGGATTCTTATGGGTAAGGACTGGAACAAAAAGAGAAAGCGTGGTAGTGTCAGCGCGCTGCTGAGAGGAACGGAGCTGAGATGAGGATCCAACGCGGAGCAGGAAAACAGGCAGACAGGTGAGCACATTCAAAGGGTTTTAATACTGAAGCACGCTGGACAATGAAACAATGATCCGACACAGTACAAAGAACAGACAGGGTTTAAATACAGGAGGGTTGGGAGCTAAGGTGATTGGGAAACGAGAGGCAGGTGGGAGTAATCAACGAGACACAAGGCTGAACTAAACGGGGAGACATGACAGGGTGTGACAGTACCCCCCCGTCAAGGGGCGGATCCCAGACGCCCACAGGAACGAGGAGCAGGGCGGGAGGAGGGGAACCAGGAGGAAGGGCCCAGAGGAACAGAGGGACCAGCAGAGGGGCAGAGGAGGAGGCGACGACAGGCTCTTGGAGGCCGGCGTCTGAGGCAGAGGAGGAGACGACGAGCTCTGGGGGCCGGCGTCTGAGGCAGAGGAGGAGACGACGAGCACTGGAAGGCCGGCGTCTGAGGCAGAGGAGGAGACGACGGGCCCCCGGAGGCCGGCGCCCGTGGCAGACGAGGAGGCGACGGGCCCTTGGAGGCCGGCGCCTGCGGCAGATGAGGAGGCGACGGGCCCCCGGAGGCCGGCGCCTGCGGCAGATGAGGAGGCGACGGGCCCTTCGAGGCCGGCGCCTGCGGCAGATGAGGAGGCGACGGGCCCTTCGAGACCGGCGCCTGCGGCAGATGAGGAGGCGACGGGCCCTTCGAGGCCGGCGCCTGCGGCAGACGAGGAGGCGACGGGCCCTTGGAGGCCGGCGCCTGCGGCAGAAGAGGAGCTCTGCAGGTTGGGCCGGCGACAAAGTCACTGCAGGCTGGACCGGCGACAAAGTCACTGCAGGCTGGGCCGGCGACAAAGTCACTGCAGGCTGGGCCGGCGACAAAGTCACTGCAGGCTGGGCCGGCGTTGCCCTCAAAACCACCATCGGAACCGGAGACCGTGGAGACGCCGGGCTGGATGGAGCGTCGGCCTCTTGAGTGCAAAGAGCATCCCCAGACAAGGCAGCGGCGATGTCATCAGACGAGCCGACTTCGGGGACGTCATCAGAGGAGGCGGCGACGTCGTCAGACGAGCCGACTTCGGGGACGTCATCAGAGGAGGCGGCGACGTCGTCAGACGAGCCGACTTCGGGGACGTCATCAGAGGAGGCGGCGACGTCGTCAGACGAGCCGACTTCGGGGACGTCATCAGAGGAGGCGGCGACGTCGTCAGACGAGCCGACTTCGGGGACGTCGTCAGACGGGACGTCATCGGACGTGGCGGCGACGTCATCAGAGGAGGCGGCGACGTCATCAGACGGGACGTCATCAGAGGAGGAGGCGACGTCATCAGACGGGACGTCATCAGACGGGACGTCATCAGAGGAGGAGGCGACGTCATCAGACGGGACGTCATCAGAGGAGGAGGCGACGTCATCAGAGGAGGAGGCGACGTCATCAGAGGAGGAGGCGACGACTTCGGACACGTCGTCATCAGAGGAGGAGGCGACGACTTCGGACACGTCATCATCAGAGGAGGAGGCGACGACTTCGGACACGTCATCATCAGAGGAGGAGGCGACGACTTCGGACACGTCGTCATCAGAGGAGGAGGCGACGACTTCGGACACGTCGTCATCAGGGGCGACGACTTCTGGACAGGCGACGTCATCAGAGGCGTCGACTTCTGGACAGGCGACGTCATCAGAGGCGTCGACTTCTGGACAGGCGACGTCATCAGAGGCGTCGACTTCAGAACACGAGGAAGAGGCGTCGACTTCAGAACACGAGGAAGAGGCGTCGACTTCAGAACACGAGGAAGAGGCGTCGGCCACAGGACTGGCGTCGGCCACAGGACTGGCAGGGGCGTCGGCCACAGGACTGGCAGGGGCGTCGGCCACAGGACTGGCAGGGGCGTCGGCCACAGAGCCCTGGACCGTCAACCTCTGGACCGTCGACTTCTGGACCGTCGACTTCTGGACCGTCGACTTCTGGTCCGGGGGTGTCGACTTCTGGTCCGGGGGCGTCGACTGCTGGACCGCCGACTGCTGGACCGCCGACTGCTGGACCGCCGACTGCTGGGGCCGACCCGTCCGCTTCGGGGCCAGAACCGGAAACGTCTGCTTCTGGGCCCATCCCTTCTGCTTCTGAGCCCGTCCCTTCTGCTTCTGGGCCCTCTGGAGTGGAGGCGAGGCAGCTGCAGGAGGGGCTGCCTGGACAGACTGGACTGGAAGTGGTGGAACTGGTAGGGCTGGAAGCCGTGAGAGCAGGGGGGACAGCCCGTCCAGCTGAAGCTCCTGGAGGTTGAGGGTTCGATGGAGCTGGGCCAGTTCATCCCGGAGACCAGCGAGCTCCGCTGGGTGGACGGGCTCACTCCTCTCCTGGCGGTTCGGGGAGGATAGAGTGTCCAGGTGACTCTCCTGGAGGCTGACGAGCTGGCGGATCCGGTCAAGCTCCGCCTGGAGCTCCATCAGCTGGGCTGTGGGCGTGGTTCCTCCGCCTGCAGATGACGAAGGCGCTAGTTGGACCGGAGACGGGACTGCTGGTCTGACTGGGGACATGTCCAAGTTGGCGCACTGAGCCAGAACTGCAGCGAGCTCGCGGCTCCGTCCAGGGACCAGCCGCTGCGGTGGAGCCCGGCATGCCTCCCCACGCCGTGGGCCAACTCCCGGGGAGCACACAGCCAGGCGGGTGCCCACGAAGCTGGAGCGATCCGGAAGCGGCTCCCGGTCCGACCCCTCGTCCGGTTCCGGGAGAGCAGCGAGGATTGCTGCGGCTGATGGCCGAGGACGGCGTTTTCGGCGAGGCAGAACTGAAGCAGGGGAAGGCGATGGAGAAGCTGGGTGGTGGCTCGGAGTGAGCCACTGAAGCGGGTGCTCCCACGGGAGAATCTCCTCGTTGGATCTCACAACGGGTTTGGGTCGGATCATTCTGTCAGCGCGCTGCTGAGTGGAACGGAGCTGAGATGAGGATCCAACGCAGAGCAGGAAAACAGGCAGACAGGTGAGCACATTCAAAGGGTTTTAATACTGAAGCACGCTGGACAATGAAACAATGATCCGACACAGTACAAAGAACAGACAGGGTTTAAATACAGGAGGGTTGGGAGCTAAGGTGATTGGGAAACGAGAGGCAGGTGGGAGTAATCAACGAGACACAAGGCTGAACTAAACGGGGAGACATGACCGGGTGTGACAGGTAGAACATTCATCTTAATTGTCTCAATTCTGCCAAATAGAGATAGAGGGAGAATCATCCATCGGGTCAGGTCAGCCTTGACCTGTTTGATTAGTCTGGTGTAGTTTGCTTCGAACAGAGCTGTTGGTTGGGGTGTCAGCACTATCCCTATGTATCTAAGCCCTTTATTAGTCCTATGAAAGGATACCGTTTTATTTAGTTCTTTTGGCCAGTCCCCCATAACCATCATGACTTCTGATTTATTTTTGATTTATTTTATATCCTGAGATTTCTGAGTATATATCTATAATGTTAAGCAGTGCTGGTACTGATATTTTTGGATTTTTTATAAAAAGTAAAATATCATCTGCAAATAAATCAATTTTATGAACCGTCCCTTCTCCGTCTCTTATTCCCTGAATCAACTACTTGTTGTCCTGGCGAATTATCTCTGCCAGTGGCTCAATACTCAAGGCAAAAAGAACAGGTGATAACGAATCTCCCTGCCTCACCCCTCTTTCTACTTTAAAAATTTTTTAACAATAACCATTTATTCTTACTGTTGATTTTGGGTTTTTATATAAAACATGGAACCAATCTACAAACTTTTTCCCTAAGCCCATTTCCAAAAGAGTATATTTTAAAAAGGTCCAGTCTACTCAGTCAAAAGCTTTCTCTGCATCTAAGCTCAAGAGCATGGATGTCTGCTTATCTTTCATCATTATTGACTGTAGGTTTAAAGCTCTCCTCACATTATTTGTGACTTGACGTCCTAAAATAAAACCAGTCTGGTCTGGTTTAATTACTTTCTTTATATGTATCTGTATTCTAAATGCTAGTATTGATGTCAGTATTTTATAGTCCACACAGAGCAGGCTTATAGGACAATAGCTGGGGCATTGGAGAGGGTCTTTCCCTTCCTTGTGCAGAACTATAATAATCACTTCTTTCCATGAATCGGGAGGATTCCCTGAGTCTAATACAGAATTATATAGTTTACATAATACAGGGGTAAGTTCGGTAATAAAGGTTTTATGGTATTCCCCTGCAAAACCATCCATGCCTGGCGAGCTATTATTTTTAAGTTTATTAATACTATTTCTAACTTCAGTCTATTTTATTGGTTCTGTTAAACTAGCACTTTCTTCTTCTGACAATCTATCCAACTTAAGATTTTTATAGAAATCTTTTATCCCGTCTAATTTAAAGGCTGAAACTTGACCTGTATATAAGTTATGATAATATTCTGCAAAAACCTCTGAAATCCCTTTTGGGTTCATTTCTACCTTATTCATATTTAGTGAGTTAATTTTAGTTATTAGACGACTGGCTTGGGCCTTTCTCAGCTGAAAAGCTAAAAGTTTACTCGCTTTATTCCCCATTTCATTGTATTTTCTTTTTATAAATCTTAGGGCTCCATCTGCCTTATATGTTAGTATACTGTCCAGCTGAGCTCTTATATCTTTCAAATTATCCAGTGTTTCCTGTCGTCCATTTTGTTTATATTCCTTTTCCAACTTTTTTTCTGTCTCTAATTCTATCTGTTTTCTCTCCCTTTCTCTCTTTATCCCAGAACCTATTGAAATGAGTTTACCTCTTATTGTAGCCTTTCCTGCATCCCACTAGCCTAGTGAACTAGACCAAATTCTTGCTTAGCAAAGAATGGTCTAGGCATGCTCCATTGGAACCTCAGCAGCTCCTACCAGGACTCTGGCTGGCCAATCACACCTCTCTAGAGGGGTTTCAAACACATAAAGAGCTGTGATTGGTCCATAATGGTGGGCCAATCATAGTGCTCTATCTGCTTAGTGACCAAATCACAGAGCTTTATCCACTTTGTGGGCCAATCAGGGCACTCTATATGCCTGGTGGGTGGGATGATGCAACAGAGTGAAACAAGAGTGTGTCACATTCATTGTCCAGTGGAACGCGGAGATCATTTGAAAGACAATGGTAGAACCCGCCCCACAACCGAGAGCCGTCAATGGAGCATGGCCAGACTAAATAATACATTTATTTAGTCTGGCTTGCCAGGCTAGCATCCCACAGCACTGTTGGTGAAACCTCCCCATTATCATTAATGTCAAAATATTCTATTAGAGCTGATCTCACTTCCTCTCTTACATGCTTATCTGTTAGTAGGGATACATTGATTCTCCAGTATCTACTCAGAGTTTCTGATCCTATGTCCAGCCTCATAGTAACTGGGCTATGATATGAGATTGTATTTGGTTCAATTTTGCATTCTTTAATCCCAAATGTCTTTCTTAACCGTAAAGAAGTAATCCAGTCTTGAGTAGCTTCCATGTACCTGTGAGTTGAAAGTAAAATCTTTTTCGTTTGGGTGGAGATGTCGTTGTCATCGTCGTCTTCCTCCGCTTATCCGGGTCCGGGTCGTGGGGGCAGCATCCCAACTAGGGAGCTCCAGACTGTCCTCTCCCCGGCATTCTCCACCAGCTCCTCCGGCAGGACCCCAAGGCGTTCCCAGACCAGATTGGAGATGTAACCTCTCTAACGTGTCCTGGGTCGACCCGGGGGCCTCCTGCCGGCAGGACATGCCCAAAACACCTCCCCGGGGAGGTGTCCAGGAGGCATCCTGACCAGATGCCCAAACCACCTCAACTGGCTCCTTTCGATCCGGAGGAGCAGCGGTTCTACCCCGAGTCCCTCCCGAATGTCCGAGCTCCTCACCCTATCTCTAAGGCTGAGCCCGGCCACCCTACGGAGGAAACTCATTTCGGCCGCTTGTATCCGCGATCTCGTTCTTTCGGTCATTACCCAAAGCTCATGACCATAGGTGAGGATTGGGATGTAGATCGACCGGTAAATCGAGAGCCTGGCTTTCTGGCTCAGCTCCCTCTTCACCACGACAGATCGGCTCACCGTCCGCATCACTGCAGACGCTGAACCAATCCGCCTGTAGATCTTCCGATTCCTCCTACCCTCACTCCTGAACAAGACCCCAAGATACTTAAACTCCTCCACTTGAGGTAGGACCTCTCCCCCGACCCGGAGTTGGCAAGCCACCCTTTTCCGGTCGAGAACCATGGTCTCAGATTTGGAGGTGCTGATCCTCATCCCAGCCACTTCACACTCGGCCGCGAACCTACCCAGCAAGAGCTGAAGGTCAGAGCTGGATGAAGCTAGGAGGACCAAATAATCCGCAAAAAGCAGAGACGAGATTCTCCTGCCACCAAACTCGACACACTCCACACCACGGCTGCGCCTAGAAATTCTGTCCATAAAGGTAATGAACAGAACCGGTGACAAAGGGCAGCCCTGGCGGAGTCCAACCCTCACCGGGAACAGGTCTGACTTACTACCAGCTGTGCAGACCAAACTCATGCTCCTCTGGTAAAGGGACTGAATGGCCCTTAACAGAAAGCCACCCACCCCATACTCCTGGAGCATCCCCCACAGGGTGCCCCTGGGGGCACGGTCACAAGCCTTCTCCAAATCCACAAAGCACATGTGGATTGGTTGGGCAAACTCTCATGCCCCCTCCATCACCCTTTCAAGGGTATAGAGCTGGTCCACAGTTCCACGGCCAGGACGAAAACCACATTGCTCCTCCTCAATCTGAGATTCAACTATCGGTCGAACCATCCTCTCCAGTACCTTGGAGTAGACCTTTCCAGGGAGGCTGAGGAGTGTGATTCCCCTATAGTTGGAACACACCCTCAGGTCACCCTTCTTAAAGACGGGGACCACCACCCCAGTCTGCCACTCCACAGGAACTGCCCGCGATGACCACGCAATGTTGCAGAGACGTGTCAACCATGACAGCCCTACAACATCCATAGCCTTGAGATACCCAGGACGGACCTCATCCGCCCCCGGGGCTCCGCCGCTGTGTAGTTGTTTGACTACCTCAGCAACTTCTGCCCCCGAGATCGGACAGTCCATCCCCAGGCCTCCCAGCTCTGGTTCCTCCTCGGAATGCGCATTGGTGGGATTGAGGAGCTCCTCAAAGTATTCCTTCCACCGTCCGACTATTGCCCCAGTTGACGTCAGCAGCTTCCCATCCCTACTGTGAACAGTATGAGCGAGTTGCTGCCTTCCTCTCCTGAGGCGCCGGACAGTTTGCCAGAACCTCTTTTGAGCCAATCGATAGTCTTTCTCCATGGCCTCACCAAACTCCTCCCACACCCGAGATTTTGCCTCAGCAACTGCCACTGCTGCACCCCGCTTCACTATCCGGTACCTGTCTGCTGCCTCCGAAGACCCACAGACCAGCCACGCCCTGTAGCCCTCCTTCTACAGTCTGACGGCTCCCCGAACCTCTGGTGTACGGGGGTTGCCACTATGATTGTCACCGGCCACCTTGCAACCACAGCTAGCAACAGCCGCCTCAACAATCGAAGGCCCACTCTGAGTCAATGTCCCCCACTGCTCTCGGGACGCGGTCAAAGCTCTGCCGGAGGTGGGAGTTGAAGACCGTCTTAACAGGTTCTTTTGCCAGGAGTTCCCAGCAGACCCTCACTGTGCTTTTGGGTCTGCCAGGTCTACGCGGCATCTTCCCCTGCCATCTGATCCAACTCACCACCAGGTGGTGATCAGTTGACAGCTCCGCTCCTCTCTTCACTCCGGTGTCCAAAACAAAGGATTGAGTGGAGATGGCACCAGCAATCTATTAGCCCCAGCTCTTCAATCATGTTTGTTAGACTTTTAGATTTTCTGTTTTGTGGTTTCGAGGAGGTAGGTAGTTTGTCTAACTTATAGTTGATTATGCAGTTGAGGTCACCCCAATAAGAATCAGACCTTTCCCTCTCTCCGCAATTAATTGAGCCATTTTTTCAAAACATTTTGGACAATCTTCATTTGATGCATAAATATTTAGTACCGTTAACTTAACCCCTGCAACTGAGCCAACCACCATAACATATCTACCTTTTTTGTCCTTGATTATCTCTTCATTAGTATAATAACAATTTTTATTAAATAACATAGCTACTCCTCTTTTTTTCCGTTGACATATGAGGCACTATATACTTGATCTACCCACTCTCTTTTTAGTTTTTGAGGGTCTGTCAAGATGGTCGTCTGTCTCTGATAAATGCGTTTCCTATAGCAGAGCTATAGAGCATTGCATTTTTTTTTATTGGCCCAGGATCTTCTTCCTTTTAATTGGATTATTGATCCCCTTTATATTATATGTAACTACTTTTAAGTAGTTCATTGCTATTTTGTTTAAAAAATGTATTACCATTTGACTGCATGTAAACACAAATAACAACAAATAAACAAAAATCTAACTGCACATACACATACATAATATAATAAAATTTAAACCTACTTGTCAGTACAACATCTTCCTTTATATAAATCTGAACTTCCAAATTACTAGCCTGTCGCAGTGTTGTATCTAGAACTGCGTCTGGCTCCCGTTGGTAAGGGACCAGGGAGTGGTGACTTAATCTCCCTGTAGAAAACTGCACATACTGTGCAATGACGACCAATAATACATATTTATGTAAAAAAAAAAAAAAAAGGTCGTAGTTGCGCATTCTTCATGGGAAAAAAAAACCCAAAAGAAAACCTAATAGGGAATCACGGTTCTTCCCATCAGACTTTTAACCTAAGAATATATAACAGTGTCCTTGACAAATTTCCTATTAATTCCTTACTTGAATAATCCGCATTCATCTTTGTTTATTTTATATATTTATTTTTTTGACTACTTAGCTGGACTAAAACTTCATCTAATCATGCTATTTTAATACCTCTTTCTGTGTTTTTGTCCTCCTGTGTGGTGAATTCCAGGTCAAGAGGCTTTATCTTCCCCTCTTTTTTTGTTTTTATTTCTAATTGTCCAGTCCGTTGTCGGTTCCTTCTCTGTGTGCTCTTCCTCCCCTTCGTCTACCTGGACACCCAGGCTGCTCAGCACTTCGGCTGCACTCGTCAATGTAATATATGTCTTCTCTCTCTCGAGTCCAGCTTCAGATTAAGCCGTGCCGGGTACAAGCATTTCGCCCCAATACCTTTCTGGCGTAGTTGTTTAATAACTGTGCGCACCCTCGCTTGCTTTTTCTCCAGCTCTGGCGAGTAGTCTTGATCTAAAAAGATTCTCTTGCCCTGGAAAAGCACTTGTCTTTGGCTCCATGCTTGCTTCAACATGAGATCCCTCACAGCTGCATCCAGGAATCTCACCACAATAGATCGGTGTGTTGCCAGGTGGTCTCTTGGTCGTACTTGAAGCACACCATGTGCTCTTGCTATCCTAATGTCCAAGTCTGGGGGGGAGTGTCAGAACTTTATTTAATAAATCTTTAGTAAAATCTATCAGGTTTCCACCCTCGCTCTCATCTGGAACTTGGAAAATCTGCATATTGTTCATCCTTAGTCCATTTTGGAGATCTTCACAGGTGTTTGTCAGCTTCGTCTCCAGGCGAAGAAGGTGGTTAAGCTCCCTTTGGTGCCGCGTCTCCCTTTCTTTCAACGATGACACCCTCTCCTCCAAACCCGTTAATCTCTCCTCTTGTTCTCCTATTTGGCTCCTTATTTCTGCCACCGCCTGTTCCAATCGATCCAAGGAGGATTTCGTGAGGCTGTGTCCTTCTTTATTTTCATCCCGCATTTGTTTGATCTCCTCCAAAAGTTTGCTCTCACTCATTATCGTGCAGCTGGTGGCTTGGGTGCTGGCTTCTGAGGGATTGCCCACCTTTTGCTGTTTATCCTCCATATCTTTCGTATTTGCTTGCTTGTTGAGCACTTTTTGTCTTGTGGAGGTACTCATATCCTCAAAATGAATATTCGCAGGTCTTAAAGTCTTTAGATTTGATATATCAAGGAGTTTCTCAGTTCTTCTGACGGAGCACCGTGTTCACGCTACTGCTCCTATCATGACGTCACCGGAAGTCCTATTCTGTTTCAAATAGAGCACTTAATCTTATTACATCTTAGGGCCTCTGTCATAGTGCCCCAGGGCAGCTGTGGCTACATTGTAGCTCATCTCCACCAGTGTGTGAATGTGTGTGTGAACTATACACTGTAGTGTAAAGTGATTTGGGGTCCTCTGGCTCTGAAAGGTGCTGTACAACTGCAGGTCATTTATCATAAAGGTATTATTGTCATATTGTGTCATGTGTTGGTGGTGGTCAGAGGGGCTGATGGCACCAAATGGCAGCCTCTCCTCTGTCAGACCGCCCCAGAGCGGCTGTGGCTACAAAGTAGCTTACCATCAGCTGGGGGCAGCAGTAGCTCAACAGGTTGAGCGGGTTGTCCAGTAATCGGAAGGTTGCAGGTTTGATCCCGGCTCCGGACAGAGAATTCTGCTGTTGTGTCCTTGGGCAAGACACTTAACCCACCTTGCCTGCTGGTGGTGGTCGGAGGGTCCGGTGGCGCCTGTGCTCGGCAGCCTCGCCTCTCATCCCCCCAGTGTATGAATGTGTGTGTGAATGGATGAATGATACACTGTAGTGTAAAGCGCTCTGGAGTCCTTACTCTGAAAGGCGCTATACAAGTGCGGGTCATTTATCACTAGCAATGTGTGAATGTGAGAGTGCATGAAAGCATCTTTGACTGTCCTAAACAAGCGCTATAAGTTTGATGATTATTATCATTATATTATTTTCAGTTTTTGTTGATGATCTCCTGCTGTACTGTACTAATTGCTGGGTTCACCTGTATGCTGATGATACAACGTTAAATTGTAATCCTAACAAAATGGAAATTCAGGAGATCTGTCATGAACGGAACTTGGAGGACCGGTGATGACACCAAACACAGTAAGACGTTTTTAAAAGTCTTTACTAGCCAGAAGCTAATAGGAGACGTTACCGGAGAAAACTCAGGTAAGGGCAGAGTCGCCGGCAGGCGTGGGTCAAATCCAGATTGAAACTAAGCAGGTGCAGGGAGCAGGCTGGAGACGTGGTCGTAGACAGGCTAGGGTTGTGGTAGCAGACAGAGTTCTTGGTGATGGTCAGGCGTGGAAACGAGGTCAAGGGGCTGTGATCAGGCAGGAAGGAAGGAAGGAAGGCTGGAAGATTTACAGGCAAAAGTGTTCAATAATCTGGCACTGAATGGTTGGATGGTTGGTTCTTAAGTAGCAGGGGAAGCAGGTGTGTGTGATGCAGGCTGGGATTGCTGTGGAAACAGGGTTTGGCTTGGGCTAGATGAGGGGACCAGGTGTGAAACATGAAGGCTGATGAGGTGAATGATGGTGCATGAAGGTCAAGGCATGGCAGGATCATGACAAGATCCTTCAGTTTAACTTCAACAGAGACAGCATTAGTTAGTTCAAAATAAACGTCTCAATAAATCAAGATCTTAGTCCACAGTCTTCACGCTCTTGATGTTTTACTAAATAGCTTACAGCGTTTTCTTTTGCGTTGTCCTTTCAGAGATTGCCGCTGCTGCATGTGTTTAAACTTTTTCTGGCTCTCTTTAAACTTTAGGTATAACTTTCATTGGTTGTCATTTATTTTCAAACATTTCTTTACTTTCCATCTCATTTAAAACATTTTTAGTAGCAATCAGTTCTTTGTGTAACATCCGGTTTAATGACCAGCATCCTTTTGTAATTCCTCTGTTTAAAGAGGAAGCATTTATGTTCTTTTCTAAGCACAGCATGGTAGCGTTAGCGTTAGCTGAAACTTGTCGGCAAAAACAGGCAAAAGCAAATCTTCTACGCTGCATTTAGGAAATAATGAGAACAATGTACAGAACAAACGTACAAAAGATGTTCAAGCAGGGAAACACGTTTTCTGTGTTAAAGTGCATGAGACTGGAATAAGCTTCCTGCAAATTTAAGGTAAATCTCTTCATTTCATTTGTTTAATAATAATAATAATTTATGAACACGTGATGTAGACTTGCAACTGTTTTTGATCCCAGTGCTACATGTGTATTTTTTACCTTTAACCTCTTGAAATATCTGTAAAATTTTGTTGAAAATCAACAAAATTAGGACCAGTCATTGAAAAATATTGGCGGCTTCGTACCAAAAAACCATAAAAATCAGATATAACATTGGGCACAGGTCTAGCATTTGTGGGGGACGCCATATTAGACACTATGTTTCCTTTTGGCCGTCTTCAGTCCTCCGCCTGTCGATGACATTACACTAAATGGTTGGCTGGATTTATGACTTTACGATGTCACCAGGTTTGAAAACATTGAGGCAGTAAGAAACATGAATTTAACTCATTAACTGCCATTGACGACTAAAGTCATCATTTGCATCTTTTTACTGTGTGGGCGTCGGAATGAGCCCCTGCACCATGAAAACAAACATCTCCACTCTAAAGTCGATCTTCTTCTGCGTACGTCACACATCACATAATCAGGAAGCAGAAAATACATGTGTTAGGAGATTGTTTTGGGCCGCTGCTGGAAAAAAAAAAGAGACGCGAACTGGAAAAGTTTCTGCCGATCACAATTCGACAACGGATTATGAAAGAATGGATAACGTTGGAAACACTCTGATTTTTCCTGACGTCAGAGGTGAGTCTACTCTAGTTTTGGTAGTTTTGGCATCGACATCATCATAGAGTGAAACGTTCTGTGACTCTTAAAAAAAACTGTGAAAACGCTGAAAAACGCTGGCAGCCAAGGGCTTTACTGATCAGGAAACGGCTGGCAGCTAATGAGTTAATAACACAACCGCTAAACTCTTTCCAAAGCATATGTGAAAGAACAGAATCGAAAAAGAAATGCAGTATATTTTGGCCGAGTGATATTGTCGTAGTATGATGATGTCATCTACAGGCGCAGGACCTAGAGCATCCATAAACTACAGCGCCAGAAAACTACAATCGGCAGTGCTTCCCCTACATAGGCTCAGGCTCCAGTGCTATAGCTAGAAACCCTCCTCACTGGGAGATGCACGAAAGCAAACGTCCCCCCCCCCCCCCCCACCCCCCCACCCACCCACCCCTACACACACACCCATAGCTGACTCTCGAACTGGCCAATTCGGGTACAAGCATTTTGAAACCATCCTATCTTCTGACCTCAGGTCAAAGCCTCTGTGCAACGCTGCA
This sequence comes from Nothobranchius furzeri, assembly GCF_043380555.1. Classification (NCBI taxonomy): domain Eukaryota; kingdom Metazoa; phylum Chordata; class Actinopteri; order Cyprinodontiformes; family Nothobranchiidae; genus Nothobranchius; species Nothobranchius furzeri. The sequence goes on from NC_091741.1 coordinate 108,606,325, forward strand.
GCTGACATCAGACAAATGGCTCTTCTAAGAGCCAACAAACAGCCTTAGATGCAAACAAGCATTCCAGTTTCCTGCCGTGACCTGGAGGTATCTCAAGACTAGACGGGTCGTATCAGAACTAATCTACGGGTGTCTGGTACTTTGAGGTCCATGTCCATCCCAACCTCGTGACCCCCTGGATCTGGACAGGAATGTCCACTAAAAGGGTATCGTAGACTCAACAGATTGCCTCGGATGGTTTTTATAAACAAATCTCTAGTTTACCAAACAAACAGCCAAATTCTTTTACAACCCAGTTTCATCAAATTCTCTCAGATACTTAACATCTAACTTCCTTTGCAGAATTTCATCCATCACATTAAACCACCTCATATACGTCACATTCTATCATTCTATTCATAACTTGTCATGTATAATTATTAGTTTAGGAAACTATACCTGACTGCCTGAATTAATACGAAGTGTGTTTATGGTCCCTGAATAAGTAAAGTAACTAGAATCTTCTGATTAAACATTCAAAGATCAATCAGGTCAATATTTCATATTTATATGGAATCATCACATCTGATTGATCATTTGTTACATATGTAGCCACTCCTTAACGCTACTTGTGCTTTGTTTTTATTTTCGGTTTGTTTGCTGCTTGTTTGTACTTTATGTCTTTGCCCTTCTTGTTTGTTGACTCAGTTCTTAACTCGCTGTTAGGGACGAGGACCCACTTGAAAACCAGATGGTTCATCTCAAGTGGATTTGTCACAAGTCAGTAAATAAAATAAATATGACGAGCTCTTTAACCATCAGGATGGAACATTTTATTTTATTAATATGTTCATATTTTTGAATAAGACAAAGGTGAGTGCATCTGAGAAGACAGTTTAGAAAGATAACGGTGCTCTTCTGGATCATAGGAAACACCTAATGTGAGATCAGGGAAGATAAAGGGCAATAGCGAATGCTATAAATAAAAAAACTTCTAGCGTTCAGAGGTTTTTTCCCTTGATCTGATGTTGGATGTTTATATTTTTATGCATGAAACAAAGGTGATGATGCAAATTTCACATTGATTCCTGTCCAAGTGTGAATTAAGCTCTAATAAATGCATTAACAAGCAACCTTAGAGAAACATCTGTTGCCTCTCATCAAAGGGTTGGAACAAAGGTCATGTGATAAAGGTCATCTAATAACCTGACCTCAAAGAAGTCACACACACATTAGCATACACAATATCCTCTTTATGACTTCATGTCAATCCCTCTAACGGCCGGGTCTAGCTCTCAGTCAGTGTTCGTTTCAGTTGGCTCTCTGTGGCAATAATCCTAAAGTGAGATATTTCTACAGCTTGGCTGGAATAAAGGGGATAATGATTTTCACTAGGCTGTTTATGTAGAGCTGCGGTGGATGTAGATATTTTGAGTGAATCATTAAAGCCACACTGGAGAAATCAGCAAATTGTTTCCTTTGTGAATGCCGTTAGTCACACAGATCCAGGGTCAGCGGGATGAAAGGGTGGCTTATTGGACTGGAGTGGAGATGGTGGTCTCAGATTCAGGCTGCATACAGGAAGTCCTCAGAGACCAAAGCAATGCTTCCTGTTCCGAGTGGCTGAGGAGTTTAAAGCCACAGCTCCAGGAGGAGCTCTGAAGAAGGAAGCAGCATCTACAGCTTTAGCAAGAGAAAATCTAGACTCAAGCAACACCACTTCAAGATGGGATGGACACTTTTCCACCTTCACATAGACCAGTGGTACTCACTGCTGGTCCTGGGGAGCCGGTGTCCAGCGTGTTTTAGGTTTAACTCTGCTTCTACACACCTGATTTCAATCAGCAGGTTATTAACAGGCTTCTGAAGGGCTTGATGAGCTGCTGCACAGGTGAATCAGCCTCTGATTAGGTTTGTTGGAGCAGAGAAACAAGGAAAACATGCTGGATTGTGGCTCTCCAGGACCAGGAGTGAGTGCCACTGCCTTAGACTGAAGACTAGAGTCCACGGTGCAGCAGGCGTCAGGGAAGATGTGTTCTAAAGTGGATCTCACATACAGCATCTCACCTGCTCTTTTCTTGACCGTTTTAGTACCTTCCAGAATGAGCCTGCTGTGTCACCTTTACTGTAAATAATCTGTTGCTGGCCATGCCCACCCATAGTTAAAGCAGGAAGTTTGGATACGTGGGAGGAAAGTGGTCCGTTATAATTTTCCTTATTGTGACATCACAATAATGGACTTTTTGTAACAGCTCATAGAAGCACATGATTCCTTGGATTGGGTGGTTTTTTTTAAATTCCAAACTGGATTTGCTATTTAATTCTCTATCCATTGTTAAGCAGAAAATATGAATGACAGGGTATGTTTTAAAAAAAACAAGCTTAAATTTTAATCATCCCTTATGGGAGTTGAGCTAAATTCAAGTCCAACAAACATTAAATATTATAAATGAAAAAGTGTTAAACATTGCATTCTGGTGCATCTTAACCAGTGGTATTAAAACACTCTGGATTTTAAACTGATTTGTTATCTTTGTTCCTGGTCTATCGTGATTTAATCAGATGCAAAGCATTTAAGACATGCAAATTCCACAAAGGAGAGAATATGACTTCATTTAGCAAGACACCATATGATACAGTACACATTAAAGTACACACTAGTACACACTCCTTCTCAAACTGTGAACACCTAGTATTACGTACCCCTACGGGTTCGTATTTTGTGTGGGGAGACTTGTTTTTAGCTCGCCCACTCCAGAAGACACCATCACTCATCCTCTGGGGACCCGGACAGATATTGGGAACCCACATCTCTTCCGGTTGGACCCGCCTCAGTTGCTACATAACAGACTCACAACTTCCTGTTGGGCCGCCAGGATTCGGCCGCCGCAGCTGTGGACAATCGGGATAGTTATGTTTCTGGATTAAAAGGGGGGAGCTGCTTTGAACAGTGAGCTGTCTCTCCCTTGCTGGGTCTGTGTTTTGGTGCCTTGACGTGGCATTTGTGTTGGGTTGGAACAACCGTAAGCTAAGCTTTTAGTGACCTGATGTTGAGCTGGGAGTTGCTCTGACCAGTGAGCTGTCTCTCCTTTATAGGGTTTTTGTGTTTTGCCTGTGGCAACAACACTTTTTGGATGTAGTGGACCTGTTTTATTTGTTACCTCTTTTCTTTTCCCCCAAAGCTGTGTTAGTTTGATTATGTTAGATTCCCCGGCTTTGGGAAGATGGTTTTGTTGTCTTCATTTTTGTTTAAACTAAATCTGAGCATTTCCTGCAACTGGAAACCTGGTTTTAAGGTTGTGTTATTTCCCCATCTTCCTCCTCGAGCCCTCCATCCTTAAGATGGGTTGTAACACCTAGTACTCACCTCCGGATATCCTTCATACCAACCTCAACTCATTCTTCAGACATCAGAAGCACTAAAAGACATTTTGGGGGGAAATTAGATCCAAATAATGAAAGTAAAAACACTAGAGAACAAATTCAAATAAGAAAAACTCAACTGGAGCTAAACATGAAAACAGACTTAAACTCATTCTGGTTCAACTGTCGGGTGTCCAAACAGACGTCCAGACCTTCTTCTCCAGCCTCATCCCAGGCTAGATGTCAGCTGATAAATCAGAAACCCCAGAACTTCAGGTCCTGACCAGAGAAGAGGGTTTAAGCCAAAAAGGTCCAAATAAACTCATTTCACAATGAGTTTTCTCCGAAGAGTGGCTGGGCTCTCCTTTAGAGATATGGTGAGAAGCTCAGTCATCCGGGAGGGGCTTGGACTAGATCTGCTGCGCCTCCACATCGAGAGGAGCCAGTTGAGGTGGCTTGGGCATCTGGTCAGGATGCCTCCTGGACACCTCCCTGGTCAGGTTGTCCGGGCACGTCCAACCAGGAGGAGGCCTAAAGGGAGACCCAGGACACGCTGGAGGGACTATGTCTGTTGGCCAGGGAACATCTTGGGATTCCCCCGGAAGAGCTAGCCCAAGTGGCTGGGAGAGGGAAATCTGGGCCTCTCGACTTAGGCTACTGCCCCCCGCGACCCGACTCCGGATAAGCAAAAGAAAATGAATGGATAGGTGGATGGACAGACTGACGGACGGATGGATGGATGGATGGATGGATGTCCAAGTAGATCCTTGTCTACCACGTTGGAAACTAAATGATGTGTTTTTACTCAGGTCACATGTGATTGATAGTAAACTTGTATGAAACTTTTACGATACACAAAAACAGCAGAAACGTATGAAGAGGAGAAGACTTCAGATGAGCGCTGACCTTACTGGGTAGTTGAGTTTGCTGACTGGGCAGCAGCGGCGTCTGTAGAGTCAGCCTCTGGGTCTCAGCAAACAGACATAATTAATGTTGTTTGGGTAAAACTTTGGTAAAATCCCGTCAGACTCCGGTCATGATTAGTGACTGAGAACGGAACATTCAAACAGAAATCCTTAACCCCATCGCCTCCTCAGAGCAACACAGACTCGGTTTCATCCCTTTTTCTGTCCACTTCCTGTTGGCTTTCAGTGGTTTTGGTGTTTTTCTTCTCCACCTCGTGATCTTTGCAGGTGAACAAAACAAACTGAACAAAACAGACGGACAAACGGACATCAAGGATTTGAACCTGCAACCGTCTTACTATTTTTTTTCCATAGCCCAAATCATATGTTCTGTAGGAAAATGTTTCCTCTTCAGTCATAAAAGTGATTCAAACGTGTCTTCTTCACACCTCAAACCCAAGTCCTTCAGTGATGACTGATGCGGCTTGGTCCTGACACTGAGACACTTTCCATGAACCAACACGGTGCCTTTGTTTGTGTGTTAGAAGATATTCTTGTGTCTCCTGCATAGTTGAGACGTCAGTGTCTGATAAAGTCGCTAACAACTTCCTCTAAGAAGCTCCGATGTGATTGGCAGGAGCTTACGTGTGATTTGTTTTCTAAACGATGAAAGGTCAGTGTGGGAAGTGAGTGACTGATTCAAATAGATGGGCGACAGTCTGATTAAGTGTGGACAGCTTCTGTCAGCTACTGCAAGGCTTATTCATGACTGAACGGCATCATCAGTTATCCCCTGTAGACACATTCGTTGTGTTAAAACTGCTAGGGACTGCAACTCGGCTCGGTGCGGTTCGGTCAGGCTGCCTTTTCCAACGCCACGGTTCCGCATTGTCCCCATGCTTTGCCTTTACTTTTCAGTCCCTGCCCCCTTGTGGTTCCAAGGCTTGGGCCAGCCAGCAAGTGATTGTCAGCAGCTGTGTGGCTAGGGGGCGGAGTCACTGTTTGCTTCCTGCAGCCATTTCCTGGTTCAGAGTCCGGTTTTGTGCTGAGTTGTGTTTCTGTGTAATATACTGATCACCTCACACAGTTTATTGATCACCTCATCCTATTTGTGTCTGAAAAAATAATAAATGTAAATAATTTGTACTGAACACCAGTCAGCATTAGCCAATGGCGTTTGACTTCCGCTTACTTACAGATGCCAATCACAAAGCATGCATGAGCATTTGAGGACGTACCTAGACAGTTGGAGAGTTGTACGAGTACGCTGTGGAAAGACCTGCTTGCACCTCGGCGATGTCAGATGAAGAGGCGACCACAAAAATGGAGGAAACCAACTTGGAACTTTGGACGCGCTTCTCACGCTCAACCCAGTGTCACTCATGTCTCTGAAATGTGAATCATGAAGCTTTCTACTTCTGTGATGCACAATGTAGGATTGTGGTTTTGCTTTAGCGTCATTCATGTCTTTGAGGCGTAGCGGCATGAGATCCTGTCTGGAATCTTCACTCAAGGCTTCCACATGGGCGGAGCCTTGGAGTCAGAGCATTGGGAAACAGACGCAGCCTTTGTTCTACTGTGTTAGCACAAGGGTAATGACACCAGTCATTGAACTCACTATTTGCAGCTATTCAAAGTCAGTATAAAGAAATGTCCTCATCTATGCTGACACGCCCCAGATTTTAAGGTTTTTTTTTACCAACAGGTTTTATGAGAAACAAACATTTATCATTAAAGAACAAAGAACAATAAATCAATAGGTGGTAACAGGCACACTTTCCTGAGAGGGGGTTTGACATTAGTTAAGGCTGTTCACGTAGATTTCCTGCTTTAAATCAGACACTTTTTAGAACTGCTCTAATTTTAATTCCTTAAATCTTTGTTTTTGATTTATTATTCACTGCATTAAAGATGGAGTGTGTGGTTTCCAGCCACTAGGGCCAGTACATACAAACATTTCAGGGTAGTTTTACACCACATCTTCTGACTGTCGCTAGTTTAAAAACATTACAGTACCTGTGGAGCAGAAAGGAAGCAACCTTGGCGAGACTCCTCAGAGTTGAGGGTTCTTCAGGTAATTCCATAAGAGAATGCAATGCCAATTGTTGTTTTCAGGCTCTGTACTTGCTGGATCTGCTTGGGGGGCTTGCGCCTACCGATGACGTAATCATACTACGGCAATACCGCTCTGCCAAAATATATTGCATCTCTTTCTCAAATCTGCTTTTGTCTGCATGCTTTGGAAAAAGTTTAGCAGTTTTGTTATTAAATTCATGTTC